>NC_061484.1:30996775-31036775 GCF_022539355.2 Hippoglossus stenolepis
AGATTATATAATCTTTAATTTGAATTAATTTGACCCAATTGATAAATTGGTTTGAAACCAAAGATGTTATTTGAGTAAGATAAACAACTTGCCTTTAAAGGCTGCTTACTTCTACTTTTCCATTTCTTTTACTTATTTCTTTATTTCTTCCATTTTCTATTTTTTCATTTTTCTATTTTTATTTTTTTATTTTTATTTTTACTTCTTCTATTTTTTTTTATTTTTTCATTTTTATTTTTCCTTTTTATTTTTCTTTTCCATTTTTCTACTTTATTTTTTTATTTTTCTTTACTTTTTCCATTTCTTACTTTATTTTTATATTTATTTTTCTTACTTTTCTACTTTTCCATTTCTTTTATTTTTACTTTTATTTTTCTGCTTTTTCTCTTTTCCATTTTTCTTCTTCTTTTTCTACTTTTTATTTTTACTTTTTTATTTTCCATTTTTCCATTTACTTTTCATTTTTTATTTCTTTTCTACTTTTACTTTTATTTTTCTACTTTTCTTACTTTTCATTTTTCATTTACTTTTATTTACTTTTCTACTTTACTTTTATTTTTCATTTTCCATTTTTTCATTTTTCATTTTCTTCTACTTTTCATTTTCCATTTTCTACTTTATTTTTCTATTTTTCTATTTTTACTTTTCATTTTTTTATTTTTATTTTTCCATTTTTCATTTTACTTACTTTTTTATTTCTTCTATTTTTTTATTTTTCTATTTCTTCATTTCTTCATTTTTATTTTTCCATTTTCTTATTTTCATTTTTCCATTTCTATTTTTCATTTCTTTATTTTTATTTTTATTTTTCTTATTTTCTGCTTTTCTGTTTTTCCATTTCTATTTCTTTATTTTTTTATTTTTTTATTTTCCATTTTTACTTCTTTTATTTTTATTTCTTTTATTTTTCTATTTCTTTTGTTTTTTCATTTCATTTTCTATTTCTCTTTTATTTTTTTATTTTCATTTCTTTTACTTTTACTTTTTTATTTTTACTTTTATTTTTCTTTTTCTTCATTTTCTTGTTTTTCTTCTACTTTTCTATTTTTCATTTTTTCTATTTCTTTTATTTTCATTTTCTACTTTTCTATTTTTCCATTTTTCATTTTACTTTTCCATTTCTCTATTTTCATTTTCTATTTTCATTTTTCATTTTTCATTTTTCATTTATTTTTCATTTTACTTTTCATTTTCCATTTCTTTTATTTTTCATTTTTCTTACTTTTCATTTTTTATTTTCATTTACTTTTTACTTTTCATTTTTCTATTCTTTTCATTTCTTTTCTATTTACTTCTTTATTTACTTTTATTTTTCATTTTTCATTTTATTTACTTTTCATTTTTCCATTTTCTATTTCTTACTTTTTATTTTTCTTTATTTTTATTTTTCTTTTACTTTTTTATTTTTCATTTCATTTTTCATTTTTACTTTCTTTTTCATTTTCATTTTTCATTTTACTTTTTTATTTTTTATTTTTCCATTTTTCATTTTTCATTTTTCCATTTTTTATTTTTCCATTTTTCATTTTTCATTTTTCATTTTTTTACTTTACTTTTCATTTTTCATTTTTATTTTTCATTTATTTTCTACTTTTCATTTTTCATTTTACTTTATTTTTCTACTTTTACTTTTCATTTTTTATTTTTCATTTTTTTATTTTTCATTTTCTATTTACTTTTTTATTTTTCTATTTGTTTTCTTTGCTTCTTCTGTTTTGTTTGTTTCTTTTTATTTTTCATTTTTATTTTACTTTTCATTTCTTTTCTACTTTTTTATTTACTTTTTCTATTTTTCTACTTCTTCATTTCTTCTATTTTTCATTTCTTTATTTTCCATTTTCCTTTTTGCTTTTATTTTTCTATTTTTATTTTCCATTTACTTTTCTACTTTTTATTTTTCTATTTTTCCATTTTTCATTTTTCATTTTCTACTTTATTATTCTTCTATTTTTATTTTTTCATTTTTCATTTCTATTTACTTTTCATTTTTCATTTCTTTTATTTTTCATTTTTCATTTTTATTTTCTTACTTTTCTATTTTCTTACTTTTGTATTTTTCATTTTCATTTTCCATTTTACTTCTTACTTTTTACTTTTCATTTTTCCATTTTTCATTTTTCATTTTTTGTTTTTCCATTTTCATTTTTCATTTTTCTATTTACTTTTTACTTACTTTTATTTTTCATTTTTCCATTTTTCATTTTTTTTATTTTATTTTTCATTTTTACTTCTTCTATTTTTACTTTCATTTTTATTTTACTTCTTTCATTTCTTCTACTTTTATTTTTCCATTTCTTCATTTTTCATTTTTTCTATTTTTATTTTTCCATTTTTACTTACTTTTCATTTTTACTTTCGATTTGATTTTTCCATTTTATTTTTCATTTTCCATTTTCCATTTTTCATTTCTTCATTTCTTTATTTCTTCGATTTTCCATTTTTCTTTTTTTTTTTCGATTTTTTTTATTTTCATTTTTCATTTTCATTTTTATTTTTATTTTTTTATTTTCTTACTTTTCTCTTTTTCTTCTTGCTTTTCTGCTTTACTTTTTCATTTTTTTATTTTTCATTTTCATTTTTCTATTTTTTTATTTTTACTTTTCTATTTTTTTATTTTTACTTTTCATTTTCATTTTCATTTTCATTTTTTATTTACTTTACTTTATTTTCATTTTTCATTTTTTATATTTTTTCTTTTATTTACTTTATTTTTCCATTTTTACTTTTATTTGTTTTTGTTTTTGCTTTTTTCTGTTTTTATTTTTCATTTTTATTTTTACTTTTCATTTTTTTATTTACTTTTCTATTTTTCCATTTTCCATTTTATTTTTATTTTTCATTTTACTTTTTTTTATTTTCATTTTTCTATTTTTTTTATTTTTCTACTTTACTTATTTTATTTTTGTTTTTCTGTATTTCTTTTCCGTTATTTTTTTATTTTTCCATTTTTATTTTTTGCTTCTTCTGCTTTTCTGTTTTTTTATTTTTCATTTTTATTTTTATTTTCATTTCTTCTTCTTTTCATTTTTTATTTTTCCATTTTCATTTTTCATTTTTTGTTTTTACTTTTCTATTTTTTCATTTTCTTACTTTACTTTTCCATTTTTTTATTTTTACTTTATTTTTCATTTTTATTTCTTTATTTCTTTTATTTTTCATTTTCTTACTTTTCTTACTTCTTCTTACTTTTCCATTTTTCCATTTTTCCATTTTTCTGCTTTTTACTTTTCATTTCTTCTGTTTTTTCATTTCTTTTCATTTTTTTATTTACTTTCTACTTCTTCATTTTTCATTTTTGTATTTTTCTATTTTTCTTATTTTTATTTCTTTACTTTTCATTTTTTTATTTTTTCTATTCTTCATTTTACTTTTATTTTTCATTTACTTTTCATTTTTATTTTTTTCATTTCTTTTATTTTATTTTTACTTTTATTTTCCATTTCTTTTTATTTTTCCATTTTTCTATTTCTTTATTTTTCTATTTCTTCTATTTTTATTTTTACTTTTCATTTTTTGTATTTTTCATTTTTTATTTTACTTTACTTTTTTGTATTTTTCCATTTATTTTTCATTTCTTTTATTTTACTTTTTAATTTTCTGATTTTTTTATTTTCCATTTTCCATTTTTACTTTTCATTTTTCATTTTTATTTTCATTTTTCATTTTTATTTTCATTTCTTCTTTTTATTTACTTTCTTTATTTTTCCATTTTATTTTTCCATTTACTTTTTATTTCTTCTTGCTTGCTTTTTCTGTTTTCTGCTTTTATTTTCCATTTCTATTTTTACTTTTCTATTCTATTTACTTTTCTACTTTTCCATTTTTCTATTTCTTTTCTATTTTTGTATTTTCTATTTTACTTTATTTTTCTATTTCTTCATTTTTATTTACTTTATTTTTCTATTTTATTTTTTGTTTTTTCTTTTTTCTGTTTTTCCATTTTTATTTTTATTTTTATTTTTGTTTTTCCATTTGCTTTTATTTTATTTTTACTTTCTTTATTTTTTTATTTTTCCATTTTTCCATTTTCTATTTCTTTATTTTTCATTTTCCATTTTTCATTTTTATTTTTACTTTTTTATTTTTTCATTTTTCATTTTTCATTTTTCCATTTCTTTTACTTTCTTTTATTTTTCATTTTATTTTTCTACTTATTTTATTTTTCATTTTCATTTACTTTTCCATTTTTCATTTCCTTTATTTTTCATTTTTGCTTTTATTTATTTCTTCTGTTTTTCCATTTTCTGCATTTTTATTTTTATTTTTACTTTTACTTTTCTATTTTTATTTTTCATTTTTCTACTTCTATTTTTTATTTTTCATCTTTTATTTTCCATTTTTCTACTTTATTTTTCTATTTTTCTATTTTCATTTACTTCTTTATTTTTATTTCATTTTTATTTTCATTTTTCTATTTTTCATTTTTCATTTTTATTTTTACTTTTCGATTTTTATTTTACTTTTCATTTTTATTTTTATTTTCATTTCTTTATTTTTACTTTTTTATTTTTCATTTTTTTATTTTTCGATTTTTTATTTTATTTTTCATTTTTCATTTTTCATTTTCATTTTTCGATTTTTCTACTTTTTTATTTTTACTTTTCATTTTTATTTTCATTTTTTTATTTTTCATTTCTTTTCATTTTTATTTTTCATTTTTCCATTTTTTTATTTTTCCATTTTTCTATTTTTATTTTTCATTTCTTTTCGTTTTTTATTTATTTTATATTTCTATTTTTACTTTTCTTACTTTTCATTTTTTATTTTTTACTTTTCATTTTTCATTTCTATTTTTCTATTCTTTTATTTTTTCATTTTTACTTTTCTATTCTTTTATTTTATTTTTATTTTTACTTTATTTTCCATTTTACTTTTTTATTTTTCATTTTTCATTTTTATTTTTCTATTTTTACTTCTTTTATTTTTATTTTTCTGTTTTTTATTTCTTTTCATTTCTTCATTTTTCGATTTTTCGATCTTTTTCTATTTTCATTTTTCCATTTTTCATTTTTTGTTTTTGTTTTTCCGTTTTTTCGCTTTATTTTCCATTTTTTTATTTTTGATTTCTTTTGCTTCTTCTTTTTTTATTTTTCTATTTTTATTTTTCTATTTCTTACTTTTGATTTTCCATTTCTATTTTTCCATTTTCCATTTTTCTATTTTCTATTTTCCATTTTTCTATTTTTTCATTTTTCATTTTCCATTTTTCTATTTTTGTATTTTTTCATTTTTATTTTTCATTTTTTTATTTACTTCTATTTCTTTGTTTTTCATTTTTATTTTTCATTTTTCATTTTTTCTATTTTTCATTTTTTATTTTTCTATTTCTTTCTGTTTTTTTATTTTTATTTTTCCGTTTTTCATTTTCCATTTCTTTTATTTCATTTACTTTTCTACTTTTCATTTTTATTTTTCATTTTTCATTTTTATTTTTCTATTTTTATTTTTCATTTTTATTTTTCATTTTTCATTTTCATTTTCTTTTACTTCTTCATTTTCATTTTATTTTTACTTTTCCATTTCTTTTGTTTTATTTCTATTTTTACTTTTCTATTTCTTTTATTTTTCATTTTTCATTTTTTTATTTTTCATTTTTCATTTTTTTGTTTTTCATTTCTTTTCTATTTTTTTATTTACTTTTTTATTTTTCTACTTTTCCATTTTTTTATTTTTCATTTTCATTTTTCTATTTCTTTTATTTTTCATTTCTATTATTTATTTCTTATTTTACTTTTCCATTTTTTTGTTTTTCTATTTCTCTTTTCATTTTTCTATTTTTCCATTTTTCATTTTCATTTTCTATTTTACTTTTCCATTTTTCTATTTTTCCATTTCTATTTTCCATTTTCATTTTTTATTTTTCATTTTCTTTTGTTTTCATTTTTCATTTTCTATTTTTATTTTTTTATTTTTTCATTTTTTTATTTACTTTTATTTTTATTTTATTTCTTTATTTTTATTTTCTTATTTTTTATTTTTCATTTTTCTATTTCTTTTATTTTTATTTTTTTTATTTTCCATTTTCATTTTTCTATTTTTCATTTTTATTTTTTTATTTTTATTTTTCCATTTTTCTATTTTTATTTTTATTTTACTTTTCGATTTTTTTAATTTTTCATTTTTACTTTCTATTTTCCATTTTCCATTTTCATTTCTATTTTCTATTTTCCACTTTTCATTTCATTTTCTATTTTCCATTTCTACTCTTCACTTGAGGAGGAGATGAAGAGGAAGCGAGAGAGAGGAAGACGTGAGGAACATAGAAGCTTGTAAACTCTTCAGTCTCACAGACTGAACTGATTCAAACCAACAACCTTCCATGTTAAACACAAGGTATCTTACACACACACATACTGTATCTTTAAACTTAACTTTGTCTAAATGTTCAATTCATCTGATGAATCTTTGATTGATTGATGATTGATGATTGATTGATTGTTTGATTGATTGATTGATTAACTGATTGATTGACTGATTGACTGATTGATTGATTGATTGATTGATTGTTGATTGATTGACTGTTTGATTGAATGATTGATTGACTGATTGATTGACTGATTGATTGATTGATTGATTGATTGATTGATTGGTTGATTGATTGACTGTTTGATTGAATGATTGATTGACTGTTTGATTGACTGATTGATTGATTGTTTGATTGACTGATTGATTAACGATTGATTGATTGATTGATTGACTGATTGACTGATTGATCGACTGATCGACTGATTGATTGAATGATTGAATGATTGATTGATTGATTGACTGATTGATTGATTGATTAATTGTTTGTTTGATTGACTGATTGATTGACTGATTGATTGACTGATTGTTTGATTGATTGATCGATTGATCGATTGATTGATTGACTGATTGATTGACTGATTGACTGATTGATTAATTGTTTGTTTGATTGATTGATTGATTGATTGACTGTTTGATTGAATGATTGATTGACTGATTGATTGACTGATTGATTGATTGACGATTGATTGATTGATTGATTGGTTGATTGATTGACTGTTTGATTGAATGATTGATTGATTGTTTGATTGACTGATTGATTGATTGTTTGATTGACTGATTGATTAACTGATTGATTGACTGATTGATTGACTGATTGACTGATTGATCGACTGATCGACTGATTGATTGAATGATTGATTGACTGATTGATTGATTGATTAATTGTTTGTTTGATTGACTGATTGATTGACTGATTGATTGACTGATTGTTTGATTGATTGATCGACTGATCGACTGATTGATTGACTGATTGACTGATCGACTGATGTTTGCTTCCTTGTTTGTCCGAGACTCGACGTCTGATCGTGTTTGAAGAGAATGATCATATTGATTGTTTGATTGATTGATTGACTGATTGTTTGACTGATTGATTGATTGATTGATTGATTGATTGATTTATTGATTGATTGGTTGATTGGTTGATTGATCGACTGATCGACTGATTGATTGAATGATTGATTGACTGATTGATTGACTGATTGACTGATTGATTGATTGATTAATTGTTTGTTTGATTGACTGATTGATTGACTGATTGATTGACTGATTGATTGACTGATTGTTTGATTGATTGATCGACTGATCGACTGATTGATTGACTGATTGACTGATCGACTGATGTTTGCTTCCTTGTTTGTCCGAGACCTCGACGCCTGATCGTGTTTGAAGAGAATGATCATATTGATTGATGACTTGTCTCACAGCTGGGGCTGTATCATAACCACGCTGTGATTGGACGGGCACAGGCGATACGACCTCAGTTTGGAGGAAGTTCACTCAGAGTTTTTCACATAAAAGTCTCCCACACATCCACTTCTTTGTGTTTAATCATTTTACTCTGAAGAGGTCAGAACCTCATCTTCAATAAGATTGTCTGGAATCATTGATCATTGATAATTCATCACTGACCTCATTGATTGATTAATAATTAATTATAAATTATTATTGATCACACTCTGTTCTTAACCTCAACAAGAGTAAAACTAGTAATCTTTATTAACAGTAATAAAGCTCAGAGAGTCAGCAGGTGAGGATAGGGGCAGGAGATTTACAGCATTGGTTGGAATAAATAGTTATAATAATAATAATAAAAATATAATGGAAAGTAAATTAATTCACCAATCAATCAATCAAATCTTAAAGTTTAGTATAGCCTATATTCACAAATCCAGTTTGTCTCATGGTCTTTAATAGGTGAGATGCCTCTTCTCCTTAACTCTCAAGAGTCAAACTACTAAAACCTTTAACAGGTAAAGAAGGTAGAAACCTCAGAGACATGTGAGATCCGTCTCTCCAGGACGGACATAAGTGAACAGATGTCACGTGGAATAGAGAACATCAGAGATCAGAGTGCTTGCAGCTTTGATTAGAATAAACACTTTGTAGCTGAAGCTGTCAATGAACTGATGGATTATTGTCAGTAATGGTCGAGTATCTGAGGTGAATATTATATATCAAGCAGTCTTGTTGAAAATAATAGTCCACGCTAGCTGCTACCACGATCAGGATCACAATCAGATGGCATAATCCCAGTCCAACGCCATGATCCACTGCCGCTATCAGGAAAGGTAAATGATCTGTATACGATCTTTTCTAGTCTTAATGACATGTGCTTATAGTTTTTCATTCACATACTTTCACTCTATGTGTAGATGTACTTTTCCATCCACATCACTTCACACACTGTCACAGACGTTAGAAGCAGTTTGTTCAGTATCTTGCCTAAGGACACTTTGGCATAAGGAATGGGGCAGACAGAATCGAACGGCAGTGGACGAACTGCTCCACTTCTGAGCCACAGCTCCTAGGTTATGGTAATGGTTGTTCACACCCTGTCAGCAGACACAATGTTTTATCAATGATAAATTTGAAATAGCATAAGGAAAATAGCATTTTTGTAAGAAATGATTGTATATCTAATAAATAATAAAAACGGTGTCATTGTTTGAATTTTTGTGTTTTTGTTATCTGAAGACTGAGACTTTAATCAGAAATAGCAGTTAAATATAGTTCAACGCTGGCCTTTGAAAACAAGTTTTATCTGGGGAAATAATTGTTTAAAAATACAGTTGGAGGCAGTTCAAATCATAAGAGTCAAATAAACTTTAACATTTAAAATAGTTTTGTTCTGCTTATTAATACTGATAACTTGTTATTTCTAAAATCGAGTTCAGTACTTAGCACAAGCAGATGGACTGAAATATGAGTTTGTATTTGTCCATTAAGAGAAGTGTTACGAGCAGTGACTTTAGAGGTATTTTATTTTAATGGACTCCTAAGTCCTCACGCCATGAGCGGAACCAATTCCTGTCTGTGTTTCCAGTCGGGATCCACCGCGGCTGCATGCGGGAAGCCAGTGCGAGATGGCGGTCGATCTTCAGGCCGGTGGACTCTTTCAGATCCGCTGTAGCTTTAACTCTGTTTATTCATCCTGCCTCTGAGCGAGATATGGAGGGTAACCGAACCTGACTCCTGGCTCTACCAGGCGGTCCAAGCCCTGTACTCACGACCTGACCTGCTGAAGGAGCGAGCCTGTGTGCTTGAGAGCCCGAGGATCGGAAGAGCGGGAGAGCCTGGGGACGGAGGCCTGAGGCGGAGGGGGCGGGAGAGGAGACTGATGGCTGTGTCTGGGCTTGTGAATGTAGACCTGCTTTGAAATACACTGAGAAGCGGCGGTGCAGTCTCAGAGGAGCTGCAGCTTCCTGTTAGCAGCATTTGCTGCTTAGAATGAATGGATGAAAACGCGAACCTTTAGCTTGTGTTAGCACGATTAGCTGTGTGCTGTCACATCACAGACACACACGCTGCGGTGTTGAGGAGCAATGTCGCAGTTTCCAACGAATGTTCTGTGTTTCAGGTTCTATCAGGCCCGGTGTGCTAGCTCCTTTAGCATGTTAGCCTGATTGAGCACTGTTGTAGACAGCATTACTTCTGACGTCATGTAGACGTGACGTCAGAGAGTAAACTTACCGCAGCAGTTTGCTATATTAGCCACGACCAGTGATTATCCTGGTTAGGCAGAGTAACCTGAACAGTTGTTCACTAAATCCCAGGTAAAGATTACAATCTTTATCTGATTTAAAGATCAAACTATTAACAGGTTTAATAGTTTTAGTTGTCTTGATAATTTATTACAATAATCCAAATACAGAGTTAACCTTGTCAATCATTTGTATTTATTCATCTGATACAATAATCAATCAGCATTAAATATAATGTTGCGATGTGACAGGATTCTGATGTCACTTCTTTTCAATGAGTGAAACTAAAGTGAGATTTAGTTTCAGGGCGGAGCTCAAACCAGAATCAATAGGGACTGGGATCAGTGACTGTATATAAAGACTACTCAGTGACTGTATATAAAGACCATCAGTGACTGTATATAAAGATGATCAGTGACTGTATATAAAGACGATCAGTGACTGTATATAAAGATCATCAGTGACTGTATATAAAGAGATCAGTGACTGTATATAAAGATGATCAGTGACTGTATATAAAGACGATCAGTGACTGTATATAAAGATGATTAGTGACGATAAAGATGATCAGTGACTGTATATAAAGATGACCATAGTGACTGTATATAAAGACGATCAGTGACTGTATATAAAGATTCAGTGACTGTATATAAAGATGATCAGTGACTGTATATAAAGACGATCAGTGACTGTATATAAAGACCATCAGTGACTGTATATAAAGATGATCAGTGACTGTATATAAAGACCATCAGTGACTGTATATAAAGATGATCAGTGACTGTATATAAAGACCATCAGTGACTGTATATAAAGACCAAGTGACTGTATATAAAGATGATCAGTGACTGTATATAAAGATGATCAGTGACTGTATATAAGACCATCAGTGACTGTATATAAAGATGATCAGTGACTGTATATAAAGATGATCAGTGATGTATATAAAGACGATCAGTGACTGTATATAAAGATGATCAGTGACTGTATATAAAGACCATCAGTGACTGTATATAAAGACGATCAGTGACTGTATATAAAGATGATCAGTGACTGTATATAAAGACCATCAGTGACTGTATATAAAGACCATCAGTGACTGTATATAAAGATGATCAGTGACTGTATATAAAGACCATCAGTGACTGTATATAAAGATGATCAGTGACTGTATATAAAGATGATCAGTGACTGTATATAAAGACCATCAGTGACTGTATATAGACCAGTGACTGTATATAAAGATGATCAGTGACTGTATATAAAGATGATCAGTGACTGTATATAAAGATGATCAGTGACTGTATATAAAGATGATTAGTGTCTGTATATAAAGACCATCAGTGACTGTATATAAAGATGATCAGTGACTGTATATAAAGATCAGTGACTGTATATAAAGACCATCAGTGACTGTATATAAAGATGATTAGTGTCTGTATATAAAGACCATCAGTGACTGTATATAAAGATCATCAGTGACTGTATATAAAGATGATCAGTGACTGTATATAAAGATCATCAGTGACTGTATATAAAGATGATCAGTGACTGTATATAAAGATCAGTGACTGTATATAAAGACCATCAGTGACTGTATATAAAGATGATCAGTGACTGTATATAAAGACCATCAGTGACTGTATATAAAGATGATCAGTGACTGTATATAAAGATGATTAGTGTCTGTATATAAAGACCATCAGTGACTGTATATAAAGATGATCAGTGACTGTATATAAAGATGATCAGTGACTGTATATAAAGATGATCAGTGACTGTATATAAAGACCATCAGTGACTGTATATAAAGATGATCAGTGACTGTATATAAAGATCAGTGACTGTATATAAAGATGATCAGTGACTGTATATAAAGACCATCAGTGACTGTATATAGATCAGTGACTGTATATAAAGATGATCAGTGACTGTATATAAAGATGATCAGTGACTGTATATAAAGACCATCAGTGACTGTATATAAAGATGATCAGTGACTGTATATAAAGACCATCAGTGACTGTATATAAAGATGATCAGTGACTGTATATAAAGATCAGTGACTGTATATAAAGATGATCAGTGACTGTATATAAAGATGATCAGTGACTGTATATAAAGACCATCAGTGACTGTATATAAAGATGACAGTGACTGTATATAAAGATGATCAGTGACTGTATATAAAGATGATCAGCGACTGTATATAAAGACGATCAGTGACTGTATATAAAGATGATCAGTGACTGTATATAAAGATCAGTGACTGTATATAAAGATGATCAGTGACTGTATATAAAGATGATCAGTGACTGTATATAAAGACCATCAGTGACTGTATATAAAGACCATCAGTGACTGTATATAAAGATGATCAGTGACTGTATATAAAGACGATCAGTGACTGTATATAAAGACCATCAGTGACTGTATATAAAGATGATCAGTGACTGTATATAAAGACCATCAGTGACTGTATATAAAGACCATCAGTGACTGTATATAAAGACCATCAGTGACTGTATATAAAGATGATCAGTGACTGTATATAAAGACCATCAGTGACTGTATATAAAGACCATCAGTGACTGTATATAAAGATGATCAGTGACTGTATATAAAGATGATCAGTGACTGTATATAAAGACCATCAGTGACTGTATATAAAGATGATCAGTGACTGTATATAAAGACCATCAGTGACTGTATATAAAGATGATCAGTGACTGTATATAAAGACCATCAGCGACTGTATATAAAGATGATCAGTGACTGTATATAAAGATGATCAGTGACTGTATATAAAGACCATCAGCGACTGTATATAAAGACCATCAGTGACTGTATATAAAGATGATCAGTGACTGTATATAAAGATGATCAGTGACTGTATATAAAGACCATCAGTGACTGTATATAAAGATGATCAGTGACTGTATATAAAGACCATCAGCGACTGTATATAAAGACCATCAGTGACTGTATATAAAGATGATCAGTGACTGTATATAAAGACCATCAGTGACTGTATATAAAGATGATCAGTGACTGTATATAAAGACCATCAGTGACTGTATATAAAGATGATCAGTGACTGTATATAAAGACCATCAGCGACTGTATATAAAGATGATCAGTGACTGTATATAAAGATGATCAGTGACTGTATATAAAGACCATCAGCGACTGTATATAAAGATGATCAGCGACTGTATATAAAGACATCAGTGACTGTATATAAAGACCATCAGCGACTGTATATAAAGATGATCAGTGACTGTATATAAAGATGATCAGCGACTGTATATAAAGATGATCAGTGACTGTATATAAAGACCATCAGTGACTGTATATAAAGAGGATCAGTGACTGTATATAAAGATGATCAGTGACTATATAAAGATGATCAGGACTGTATATAAAGATGATCAGTGACTGTATATAAAGACCATCAGTGACTGTATATAAAGACGATCAGTGACTGTATATAAAGATGATCAGTGACTGTATATAAAGATGATCAGTGACTGTATATAAAGACCATCAGTGACTGTATATAAAGATGATCAGTGACTGTATATAAAGACCATCAGTGACTGTATATAAAGATGATCAGTGACTGTATATAAAGATGATCAGTGACTGTATATAAAGATGATCAGTGACTGTATATAAAGACCATCAGTGACTGTATATAAAGATGATCAGTGACTGTATATAAAGACCATCAGTGACTGTATATAAAGATGATCAGTGACTGTATATAAAGATGATCAGTGACTGTATATAAAGACCATCAGTGACTGTATATAAAGATGATCAGTGACTGTATATAAAGACCATCAGTGACTGTATATAAAGATGATCAGTGACTGTATATAAAGATGATCAGTGACTGTATATAAAGATGATCAGTGACTGTATATAAAGATGATCAGTGACTATATAAAGATGATCAGTGACTGTATATAAAGACCATCAGTGACTGTATATAAAGATGATCAGTGACTGTATATAAAGATGATCAGTGACTATATAAAGACCATCAGTGACTGTATATAAAGATGATCAGTGACTGTATATAAAGATGATCAGTGACTATATAAAGACCATCAGTGACTGTATATAAAGATGATCAGTGACTGTATATAAAGACCATCAGTGACTGTATATAAAGATGATCAGTGACTGTATATAAAGATGATCAGTGACTGTATATAAAGATGATCAGTGACTGTATATAAAGATGATCAGTGACTGTATATAAAGACCATCAGTGACTGTATATAAAGATGATCAGTGACTGTATATAAAGATCAGTGACTGTATATAAAGACCATCAGTGACTGTATATAAAGATCAGTGACTGTATATAAAGATGATCAGTGACTGTATATAAAGATGATCAGTGACTGTATATACAGATGATCAGTGACTGTATATAAAGACCATCAGTGACTGTATATAAAGATGATCAGTGACTGTATATAAAGATGATCAGTGACTGTATATAAAGATGATCAGTGACTGTATATAAAGAGGATCAGTGACTGTATATAAAGATGATCAGCGACTGTATATAAAGATGATCAGCGACTGTATATAAAGATGATCAGCGACTGTATATAAAGATGATCAGTGACTGTATATAAAGACCATCAGTGACTGTATATAAAGATGATCAGTGACTGTATATAAAGATGATCAGTGACTGTATATAAAGACCATCAGTGACTGTATATAAAGATCACTGACTGTATATAAAGATGATCAGTGACTGTATATAAAGAGGATCAGTGACTGTATATAAAGACCATCAGCGACTGTATATAAAGACCATCAGTGACTGTATATAAAGATGATCAGTGACTGTATATAAAGATGATCAGTGACTGTATATAAAGACCATCAGTGACTGTATATAAAGATCACTGACTGTATATAAAGATGATCAGTGACTGTATATAAAGAGGATCAGTGACTGTATATAAAGATGATCAGTGACTGTATATAAAGATGATCAGTGACTGTATATAAAGACCATCAGTGACTGTATATAGACCAGTGACTGTATATAAAGATGCCAGTGACTGTATATAAAGATGATCAGTGACTGTATATAAAGATGATCAGTGACTGTATATAAAGACGATCAGTGACTGTATATAAAGATGATCAGTGACTGTATATAAAGACCATCAGTGACTGTATATAAAGATGATCAGTGACTGTATATAAAGATCCAGTGACTGTATATAAAGATCATCAGTGACTGTACATAAAGACCATCAGTGACTGTATATAAAGAGGATCAGTGACTGTATATAAAGATGATCAGTGACTGTATATAAAGATGATCAGCGACTGTATATAAAGACCATCAGCGACAGTATATAAAGACCATCAGCGACTGTATATAAAGACCATCAGTGACTGTATATAAAGATGATCAGCGACTGTATATAAAGATGATCAGCGACTGTATATAAAGACCATCAGCGACAGTATATAAAGACCATCAGCGACTGTATATAAAGATGATCAGCGACTGTATATAAAGACGATCAGCGACAGTATATAAAGACCATCAGCGACTGTATATAAAGATGATCAGTGACTGTATATAAAGACCATCAGCGACAGTATATAAAGACCATCAGCGACTGTATATAAAGATGATCAGCGACTGTATATAAAGACCATCAGCGACAGTATATAAAGACCATCAGCGACTGTATATAAAGATGATCAGCGACTGTATATAAAGACCATCAGTGACTGTATATAAGACACGACCTATAATTTGGACAGTATTTTCAGTGCCAGGTTCAGGTAATGCTTTGTTCATCCAAACTCAGAAGAACAAACTGGACAGATGAAGTAAGTTTTTATTGATCAAGTAACATAAATAGGACAAATGTTTCACTGTACATAGAACCTGGAAAGCAAAGTAAAAATAAAGTGTCACATTAATAAATTAAATGCATGAAATGGACCAGTTGACGTTAGCTCGGAGTCGGTACGACGAGACGCTGAGTTGTGTTCATCTCCGATGACGACGGTGCAGTTCCATGAATATTTACACACATTTTTTACACATGTTTTCAGGTTCAGTAGCTTTCAGCTCTTCACATTCTTATTTTCAAACAATTCAGTAAGTTCAGCAACAATTTAAAAAACTACCAAAAGCAAAAAGCAGCGGCTGATTATTAAAAACCTTTAGTTACATGTTACAACAGCATCGTCACAGCTATCGACGTTTCTTTAACATGTTTTCAGTATCAAATACTTCAGTCAGTTACAAAAATATCACACACTTTTTTTACACCAGCGTCTTCACTTCATAACATCGAGACGTCAGTGAACGCAGCAGCTCTCAACCTTCAGCTCAGCTCCTCAGAACCAGATCAAACCGGACTGAGCCAGATCAAACCGGACTGAGCCAGATCAAACTAGACTGAGCCAGATCAAACCGGACTGAGCCAGATCAAACCAGACCAAACCATGCGAGACTCTTTTGGCCTGGAATTCTGGAGGTTTTTGTTGAAAGGGGCTATATACATGTTTTTACGAGAGCTACGTAGCTAATGTTAGCATTAGCAGCCCACTAATCTATCAACCGATGTCTCCAGAGGTGAAACAACACCAACATTAACTTTTGTTTTCTTCACTTTCTATCACTTCTTCTCTACTGAAGTTAGCATGTTAGCGTGTTATAACCTCTGGTCCGTGGTCAGAGAACATCGTCACCAGAGGATCCCTCAGATCGTTTAGAATTCAAAGAACAGTCGCATCTGCAGATCTGAATTCTCACGTGATTTGAATATTTAAACAAAAAATGACAAGAATCAGATTGATTTCAGTCACAGTTCCTGAACTTTCATTACGAGTTTCACTCACTAGATGTTCAGGAGCTTTTGACCATATTATGTGTTCTTCATTCAGATATGAACCACCCTGAAATGATCAGAAAAATAAACATCTACACTTCACTGCTTATTCCATCTGCTGCTGAAGCTCGTGTGATATGATCAGACATGATAGCAGACGAGAGATTTCTGTGGATTTACAGTCTGATCACTGAGCTGAAACTCCAGACTGAGAGCTGCTGGACCTCCGGTCTCAGATCCAATGTGACTCTCCATCAGTTTCACTGTCACGTGCATACAATCACGGCCGGAGCGCCTGAGAGACGCCGGCTGGAAGTGAAGAGGAAACTAAAATAATTCTACATCCTCTGGACACAAATGCTGCAGGTTCTCCGGCGTGTAGCACCAGACTACAACTAACATCCTGGTGGCTACAGCTTTCATAGTCCAGCCCTGTGTCTCACACACACACACACACACACGCACACACACAGCAGAACATGACGAAAATTTTAATGAGAAACAAAAACTGATGTAAACATTATTGTAGGAAAACCAACATCCTGAGACTTTTGTTGTCGGCATGTCGCTGCACTGAAGCTTAAGTTTTTGTTATTCTGTCGGTTCTTGCATCGCCTCCTAATGACGCCATGTCAGCATCCTTTTCCTGTTGCCAAGGCAACCAATAATGTCCCCCCCATCCAAACATCATACTTGCTTTTAATCTACACAAACATTTACACAATGACTGTGTCATTACTTATGTATTTAATTGTACTGCAATTAATGAAGTTGACCACTAGGGTTTAAATCAGATATGAATCATCAGAGGACACCAGGAAGTATCGACTTAGATCAGCAACAGTCGTCTTCTAGTAAGAGGACCTCAAGCACAAGACATAGTTTAATGGACTTGAATTATACCAATTGAAAAATAAATGTTAAAGCTGAGGTGAGGATATGGATGCATGAATCACACTTCATTTCCCATGATGCCACTGGATCAAGTCTTTCATGAGAGCCTAACTTGCCTTGACCCGTTTGGTCTGTTTTAGTTTTTCCTAAACCAACAAGAGTCAGCACATCATTAGCTAATATACTTATTTCTTAGTTTAGTCCTTCCAACATTACCCATGACAGAGTTAGCTAGCTGTAGTTTCAAGAAACTCATGGGACCACTCATGGAGCAAATATTAATTTCGGTCGCTAACTAACGAAAATGTGCTGGTGACGGTCGTCATTTCATTACTATAATTACTTTACATTTATATCTGACTTGTTCTTCAATGCTCTGAAGAACAAAGGTTGGTGTAGCAACCATGAGTACGTGACTGTGTAGATAAAAGCAAGTATAAGAGCGTCAAGCATACTTCACTGTATAAAAGACCAAGCAAATACCAGATGCTGATTGGATGACAGATGTCCATTAGAAATTTGTATAGGGAAATCTAGAAACATGTTTTTTATAGAAATCAAGTGAAAGCTGAGATCATGAGGATGAAGTGAACATGAGAAGAGACAATCGACTAAACGTGAACAATCGGACGAAGCCTAATATCAGATCAGGAAGGAAGTGATGACAAACAATCAAAAGATTCTGTATCAACAACGTTTCAGTCAATTCTCAAACTGATGAACATTTACATTTTCTTGATGTTTGATAATTCAATGTCCTTTTAATTAAATTCAGCCACATCACAGATTTTTCTAATCTATGTCCAGGACATGTTTAGCCTAGCTTAGCACAAAGACTGGAAACAGTGAGTTTAGCTCCATCAAAAGAGAAAAAAAAGTAGAATGACAGTTAGCTAGTTCGTTAGCTCAGTCGGTGACAGGGCACTTTGGCTCCACAGTGTTAAACGCATTAACAGTCTGTGAACTGTCCGTCAACCGCGTCTCTATCGATGAGAAGTTTATACTCTGACGGTGCAGCGTAGTGACACAGCTAATAAGCTACGATATCGTTCTCCATTTTGGGCTCTAACGCTTTGTACACAGATCCTCCTTTGGTCAACATCTCAGATTTAAGGGTCAAGTGTTCCAGGTTTTGGTAGCTAGCAAGCTAGCTCGCCACCAAATCCACACAGGAGACAACTGGATTTTGTCGACTAGAGCCAGGGGTGAAAACCTAGACCTTTATGCTAACTGGACCAATACACTAATATTTCAATCTTAATATCAAAGAAGTCTTTGAAAGATGCTAACAAGAAGACAACGTGTACAACAAGCACATGGTTGGTCTTTTGTACTATGCTAGGCTAAGACATCCTGGACCAAAAGGTGAAAAGACTCAACATCAGGTGACTTTTAGGGTCAAACATGCTTCATGTGAGCCTAACGTGGTGTTTTGGTTACATGGTGATGTTGATGAACCTTTAATTCTGAAGGCTGGTGTACGATAAGCTACTGGACACACACACACACACACACACACACACACAAACAAACAAACAAACAAACAAACAAACAAACAAACAAACAAACAGAGTGCACACTTCGAAACACACACAAACAAAAAACTTTTTCCCTTGAGAGTCCTTCCTGACAGCTTCAGGTGTTGAGGATCGACGGTCCGGTTGAAAAGCGCGGCTGTTCCACCTGAACTCAACGACTCAACTGCTGCTGCTGGACATAACAGAGCGTCTTCACAAAGTTCTCCCGCCAATGAAGAGTCTTGATTGCTAAACCTACACAGACACAAACATCCCCGTTCCCTTTGTCTTGTATTCATTATTTAAGGTAGTTCAGGTGAAATCAAAACTGAGGAAGGAAGGAATCCTTGTGTTGAATCCAGTTGTTCGATGGCCGAGAAGTCATCCAACTAAAGCCAGAAGCTTTACGTTCATTCAGCGGGTAGGACGACGTGCTGCTGGGACTGAGTGGAGATCAGGTGCGTTCACTACAGTCCTGTGATGGATGACATCGTTTGGTGGCGATATCTTCAACGCAGACAGCAACATGCAGCACAAGCTTGGCAGATCAAAAAAATCCAAAACTTCCAGGTAATGTGTTGAATGTTCCAGCAAAATCCACAACCGACGGGTTCCATAAAAAGAAAGAGGAGAAAGTGAAAAGGGAAAGGAGGCCGTGATGCGTCTGCATAAGCAAAGCTTCTACCACTACGAGAGATTGGCGAATTATTAGCTCTCCGATACCGGAGGACGGCGACAGCAGAAATTGTTTGGTGGCGTTTACCAGGCCGAGGAAAAAGACAGCGTCAGCTCTGACCCCTGGTAGGAGTCCCTGCGACCCGCGGTGGGATGATGAGTCAAGACACGAGTACGAACAAACAAAGTCCAGCCCAGGCACAAAATTTTAAACCCAGTCCTCAAAACAAAATAAGAAAAACTTTTGGCTTTGTGGTTATGTACAGTGACTTCCTGCGAAACAGTTTGATGTCCACCAAGTTTCTACAGACAAGCAGGACTGGATATTGGCGACCCAGCGCCGGCGTCAAAGGTCAGGGTCAAGTCTTCGAGCAGGGAGGGGGTGGAGCTAACTGTGTCTGTTTGTTTATCTGCGTGTGTGTGTAGTGATTCACATTAATTCTCCATGTTGTATGGTTGAGGACTCAGCTAGCTCCACCTGCTCCCTTTGGTTCCACCTCCAGCTACTGGCGGACCTCGTTGGCAATCAGACTGTCCTCCCCTGACTGGAAATCCGCCTCGTTTATGCTGTTTCCTCCGTTCAGCAGCTCCTCATCCTGGGACGACCCGCGGTCCTCCTCGCCGCTGCCACCCCCTGGCTCGTCCGAGTTTGGGTCCTGAAGCACCTGGGCGATGTACATCTGCTGCTGCTGCTGCTGCTGTCGGACCAGATAAAACCCCAAGAACCAGGTAAACAAGCAAGGGGAGACAAAACAGAGCTCACAACCTACGATGAAGTTTAAAATATTCAGACTCATTTGCAAAATAATTAAACCTGAGGATTAACCATTATCTGATCGGACCAACAATGCTGGAAGTAGGGGTACTGAGGGGGCTGCAGCACCCCCTACTGACAAGGTGCTGTAACTACAATAAACTGGAGATTTAAAACTCCTTCAAACAAACCCCCCACTTGAGTTACTAACGTCTTCTCACCTGAGATTTGGTGACGGGCGAGAACGAGGGACGAGCTGGACGTCCGTTTTCAACAGTGTCTACATCATTCTCCTTGGTGTCGATCTGAGAAAAAGACGCTGAGTGAGACAGTGTCCTGAACAACTACATTTGTGTTTCGTTCTCAGTGTTTAGCAGCTGTACCTTGTAGTTGTGAGCACTGAGGTACTTGAAGTGTCCGAAACAGATGTGGGACAGACAGACCACGATGGTGACGATCAGCACCACCAGAGTAAACATGGAGGTCGGTGTCTCAAAACCTGTCACATTAGCATTTGTTAGCACTTTAAATACAGGTCATAACCATCACGACACTTAATCATGGAGCATTTTTTTCATTTTGATCAGGATTTGACTGCTTTGATAAGGTTACCGATTGAGTAGAAAATGTGGCCTAGCGGTTTGTCCAGCAGGGGGCGAGGTTTACCTGTGCGTACAGTAGAGAAGAAGAGTAGCCAGAAGAGGCAGAGGATGGGTGCAGCCACCACCTGGGTGACGGCTCCCGAGTGGATCTTCTTGTCCAGTTTGGACGGCAGGTAGGCGTAGTACATGTTGTATCGGTCCACCAGGTGTTTAAGCAGCATGTACATCAGACCTGCAGGGGGGGCAGGTGAGTCACACAGGTGCTTTAATATACTCTGATTAGACCAGTTACTGCTGACTTGACAAAAACTGCAGAATGGACTGATTTAAAACTCAATAAAACCTGACCTGGACTAATGAGACTGGATCTGGATTCTGACTTCGTTGAATCACACCAGACTCAGGTCACTTTCACACCTGGTTTGGTTCAGAGCTTCAATCTCTTCAGTTCAGTCTGAAGCTAAACATCAGGTGTGAAAGGTTCCTCAGACCAGAAGGTGTTCTGGGTCTGGATCAAACTGAACCATGGTTCTGTTGGTGCATTTGAACTAGTTTGGAGTACTGTAGTACTCTGGAGCACTGATGTACTGTGGAGTACTGAAGTACTGTGGAGTACTGAGGAGTACTCTGGAGCACTGTAGAGTACTGAAGTACTCTGGAGCGTTGAAGTACTGTGGAGTACTGAAGTACTGTGGAGTACTCTGGAGCACTGTAGAGTACTGAAGTACTCTGGAGCATTGAAGTACTGTGGAGTACTGAAGTACTGTGGAGTACTGTGCCTGAAGGTGCTGATGCTGCTAGTGATACCATCATGATGTTACCATTGCAACCAAATGCTTCATTATTTTTCTCTATTAAAAACTGAAAAACTACCCCCCCCCAACTGACAAAACTTAGATTTATCATAGATTCTGATATGATGTGAATGAAGTTTGATTGCACTGGTTACTAGTATCAGTACATCAGTACTTCGACAGTATTGTAGTACTGACACTGTGAAATATATACTGCTGTTGACTGTGTGATGCTGCTGCAGTGTGTCGTGTTGACTGACCAAAGGGGACGATGATGGGGCAGGTGATGCTGTAGGCCATCACCACCGTGAAGACGTTCATCATCCAGGCGTATGCGGCTCCGAACTGGAACTCATAGGCCTGGTGCTGGAGGGACGACACGTCATGACTTCATCAGTATAGAATCACAGCAGCGCCCCCATGAGGCGGACATGTTCAATAATAACAGACGTGTCTCTACATGTTAACAAAAAGACAGACCTTTCTTCTCATTGTGTTACTACAAACTGATCCTCACCCTCTTGACGTTGCGGCGGTCGGCGGCAGAGCGAGCCAGGCACAGCCGAATCATGTACATGAGTAGACCCGGGATCCTCAACAGGTCCATGGCGTTTCCAATGAACGCAGAGGCGATGACATAATTGACGAAGAAAGCTCCGTTATCAGGCAGGAAGACGCACCTGAAGGGACAAGTTGATCAAAACAAAGATACAGACACTTTTACTTTATTTACCACAAACCATGGAAAACCAGGAGCGTCAATGTAAAAAATGGAATCATTAAAAAAATTATATAAATTTAATTTGGAAATGTATTTGCATTTAAAAAATTCTAGAGAAAAATAGGTTTTATGTTAACTATGTTCAGAAAATTCATTGACTATCAATTTTCAGTGTAATCAAAAACTTGAATGTATAAATGTTCTGGACTCACTCAAATCTGACTTTAGCATCAGCCAGGAACTTTCTATCGAAGAGCCAACGGAAGAAAACATCCAGACTGAAAAAGACAGATAGAGACGGTTTAGTTCGGACACCAGAGGTCAAAGGTCACGTCAGATTCTTACAGTCTGAACGTTTCATCACCTGCTGAGTCCGAGAGACGGAAGCAGCAGCACCATGAAGATCAGGAAGGTGTAACATTTGTGCATCGTTGTCCTGTTTTCTCCAGACCTGCAAACATATGAGAGGTCAAATCAGGGTCAAATCAAAGTCTTCACGAAAGACTTGAGATTTGATGTGAGGCAGATGTGATTCGAACTTGTCTTGACCCCTGACCTGAGCCTCTGCTAGTTTTAACACCACAGTGGTAATGTCATGTTTTCGTCCTGACCCTGATGAAGATGATGAAGAAGAAGTTACCTGGTCCAGTGAGCCTCGAAGAACGCAGAGTAATAGACGATGGTTGGCAGCAGAGCAGAGAACGCCCAGAGAAGCAGAGTCGGGAAGAACTGAGTGACGATGGGATTCTGGAGAGAGAGTCAGAGTCAGGCTCCGCCCACACAGACAAGTTTTAATTTCTAAACTCATCACTGTTGCTATGGTTACGCCTAGCGGAGTATTTACAGCCTCTAATTCAGAGACTTGTGTAAACGCTGCTGGTCTCGTTTTAGTTTGAAAACTCCGGGGTTGTGTTTTAGTCTGGACGAACAGACGCTGAGACTTGCAATATATTATCAGTAAATTAACATTTTCCACTCTGCCAGTAAAATATTCTGCAAGGTACGGGGGTCTCACTGAACGCAGAAGAAGCGTTTGATTGCATAGAATGGAAAGTTTGGGTTTTTTTACACTTAAAGAATTTGAAATGCGATTGGCTGTGTCATGTTGTTGTATCATAACCCCCAAGGGGCTGTCGTCATGGTAAATGCTCTCTGTACTTCACATTGGGGGAAGGGCACAAGACAAGGGGCCCCCTGTCGCCCTTGTTACTTGCAATTGCGATCGAACCATTGGCTGAAGCCATTAGAACACTGGGATGAACACTGGTACCCAGCAAGGATGTGTTCTCAGCCCCATGCTCTACACACTGTTCACACACGACTCACAAGAACAACTCCATCCGGAAATGTGCTGACGACACCACAGTCATTGGACTGGTCACCGGCGGCGTGGAAACTGCGTATAGACGTGAGGTGGCAGGTCTGGTGACTTGGTGTGAAGAGAACAATCTCATCCTCAACACTCATCGGCCACTGCTCATCCGTGGGCTCGAGGTGGAGAGGGTGAGCCGCTTCAAATTCCTGGGCGTCTATATGTAAACAATAACTAAAGAATGCCCTAATAATAATAAAGGTATCTTTAAAAAAAGAAACAGACTTTTGTAAACGATGACGCCCACGTTCTCTTCCTGATTGGTCCTCATCAGTCACGTGACTCGACTACCAGCGGTGAACACAAAGCGTCACTAACACTTCCTGTCAGTTACAGTTCCACCTCGTCGTCCCTGCTCTGACTCTTCACCTTCACTGCTCCTCTGTTACTAAGCAACCAACTGCAGAGGAGACAATCTACTTCCTGTTTACACCACATGACCAGCGAACGTGAACGGTCATGTGACGTGTTTTCAGGTGAGTTAGTGTGGACAGAGGTGATTTACATTTAAAATGAAAATGCATCAGTGTGGGCGGAGCCTCTGAGCCAGTGGTTCTGCTGACCACCTGCTCAGACCTGTAACACAGCTGCTTGTGGGTTCTTACGTTTAGATACTCGACGGGTTTGGTGACGTTGAACTTGTCCATTGTGGAGATGATGATGGCAGGTGTGGTGAGGAAGAAGAGCAGGAGGAAGAGGATGCAGTTGATGATGAAGCAGCGGATCCACCAGGAGATCCCACCCAGCGACAGATGCTCCCTGCAGGAACAAACCAGCACACAGCATCAGCTGATCTGAAGGGGTTTGTTTGTTCGGTGTGAGGTGGGTGGAGCTTGTGGACGTACCAGCGGACGTTCTGCGGGTCAGGTGCGTATGAAACGCTCCAGTTGTGAACGTGAAGAACGTCGCTGAACTGAGAGGAACGTGGCTCCTGTCGACACCGACAACCCTGAACTTGACAGGCGTTAAAATCTTTCAAAATACTGCGGAGAGGAGGTGGAACCAGATGGAGGGGCGGGGTCACAGAAAGAGGCGGGGTAACAGCAATGTTAATATAATTTAATACAAACAAATGATGTAAAGACAAACTAATGAATGAACTACGTGGGGGTTAACATGGGGGCGGGGCTCACATGGCGGTCATGGACTCGTTCTGGAAGGTGACGAAGGCCATGCCCAGCGGTTTGGTGTGGACCTTCTCCTTCTCCTTCCTGTACTCCTCCTTCAGTTTGGACTCTCTCTTCGTGTAGAAGCTCACCGCCTCCTCCTGCACGAAACACATCAGGTTCAGCATGTTAGCACAAACGCTTCGGACTCATCCTCATTCAGGTTCTGCATGTTCCTACATGTGAACTATGACCAGCCCTTGACCTGCAGGTGGCGCCAGATGATGGCTGACGGCAGCACTGATAATAAACCTCCTTCTGCACAGACTGACTGCAAATGATGTCATCGCCACAAGATGGCAGCTTTCGTATCTGAGATATTTTAGCTTCACTTTTGTGCAATGGGAGGAAGTGGAGACGTGTCGACCATCTTTATTTACAGTCCAAATTTTCCTTAAAACATAACAGAACTTTCAGAAAACGTGAAGTCATTGTATGTTGGATGAAAAACTGTGGACACTTTGTTTGGAAGTTGGCGTGTGTTAAAATAAAACTTTGAAGAACATGAATATGAGCTGAAACTTGTTCCTCCTGCAGATCTGAACAGAAATGATGAAACTAAAAGTTTAGAAACTGATGTCCACATCTGTCCAGATTCCCTGATACATTTTCTCCTCATGAATCTGAGATGTAGAAGCTGAAGCGTCTGGTTTTCTGCTGTAATGTTATCGCAGCTGAAGCTCAGGAGCGTCACCTCCTCGCAGCCGGTGATGGCGCAGCAGCACAGGTGTCCACAGGGTTTGGGGTTGATCATGGTGGGAACGTGTTCCTTCGCCATCAGGTCGGTGAAGAACTTCTTACTGCGCTCCGTCTTCTTCCTGTAAAACACAAACACACGTCTCATTAAAGCAGCTGCATTGACTGGGATCAGCTCCTGTTTGCAGTGAACTCAGTGATGGACAGACAATCAATGTGATACTGAAGGAAACTTAAAAACATTAAGATTCTACAGGAAGTTCTGCAGACTCAAGCAGGACTCTGAAGAAGCAGACGTTTGGTCGTATCCCAGCATGCACCGGGCCCGTCTGTCTCACCTCTCTGCATTCAGAGACATCAGTTTGGCCACGTTGTAGCAGATCCGAGCCTCCAGCACGGTGCAGTTCTCATACGCCTGTCTGCAAACAGAG
This sequence comes from Hippoglossus stenolepis, assembly GCF_022539355.2. Classification (NCBI taxonomy): domain Eukaryota; kingdom Metazoa; phylum Chordata; class Actinopteri; order Pleuronectiformes; family Pleuronectidae; genus Hippoglossus; species Hippoglossus stenolepis. The sequence continues at coordinate 31,023,298 of NC_061484.1, forward strand.
AGAACGAGCTCAAGCCTCTTCAAGAGTCACTGACGACTTCTTCTTCTTCACCAACAAAACTATATTTTTATATAACACATGTTTTTATTTTGAATAATGCCGCGTTCTTTTAACCTGTCTAGGTTAAACCCAGCCTCTTGCCCAACGTCAGCTGGGTTTGGCTCCACATTATGGATGGGTGTGTCCTATAACCTGCTGTTGTCGTATAATCTATAATTATACACCTGTACTGTTTCCTCATCACCACAGGACGATATGTTCCAGTGAACTTACTCAAAGTGCTGTTTGATCTGACTCTCCTCAGCGTATTTAGAGATGCAGTTAATGAATAAAGTGCGTTTCACCTGCAAGACACAAAACTGGGATTAAACAGTGAACATATGTGAGAGTTGGAGGAGCAGCAGGAATGAGATGTGGCCTCTTCAGTTTCCTGAGGACTCGTACCAGGTCGTCCTCCTTGTAGTGCATCTTGGACGTGTGTCTCCTCATGCTGTAGACGGTCAGGAGCAGATACATGAAGGCAAACGAGGTGTGGAGCCACAGCAGATTCGTCCTGAACAAAACATTGATTTCATTTAAAAACAATATTTGAACATTTAAATCGTTAGTTCAAACCTACAGACTTTCAAATGATGGAGGATTCTTAACTTTGGAGCCAAGCTAACAGTTTCCCTCTGCTTCAAGTCTTTGTGCTAAGCTATGCTAATAGTTTCCCTCTGCTTCAAGTCTTTGTGCGAAGCTAGGCTAAACATACAATTATCAGATTAACGCCAGTTTTCTGCTTTGACGTATTTTTGAATTGTTGTTAAGCTCTTGTCATTGAACTCAACAATTCCTGCATGTTTCACACTAAAAGCTCCCAAAGGCTCACAGGCCATAAACTCTTCCTTTCTATTCTGGATCTGATAACTAGCAATGATCACATGGTCACATCTGGGCCAATCAGCAGCCCCCGTCTTCCTTAACAACTCCAGCAGCGATGACTGTGGACTCACCCAGACTTAAGGTTGGCTATCGTGGTGCGTCCGAAGCTGTAGGCGTTGTTTTCTGGAAAAAAGACCAGAAGAAGTTTGTCATCAGGAAACACGTTAGAACTGAAACTGCTCATTTCTTCAGGTGAAGCTCGAAATTAAAATTATATTTTCCTTCCAGAAATCAACAGCGGACAAAACAACCTAAGTTTCCGTAGCAGCAGGAGTTTTCGGTCATATCACATGGTCGGACTGATGAGTGAATCACTACTCTACTGAAACACAGAGCTACACGTCCTGACCACACTGATCCAGGTTCAACTAAAACCACCGTCTACCATCAGACTAACACAGAGCACCTGCCGTTACCTTCTTTAGAAGGAGGTCCGGGTACTCCTTGGCTTAGGAACGCATCTTTACTGATAATTCTGACTAAAACCAACCAGACGAGAACACAGTGAGACACAACTCCAGACCAGAGTCCACAGGTTTCTGTCCGGCTGCTGAGGAAATCTATGAGGTGCGTTTAAAGAGACATGTCTTTGTACAGACTGACCTCCAACAGGTGTGGTGCAGGTGTTCTTACCCAGCAGGTCTCCAGAGAAGTTGACGGGCAGGACGATGCCGACGGAGAGGACTCCGACTACGACCAGCAGGCCGATGATGTGGCGCTGGAAGGAAAGGTAGTGAACAGCATCCTCCCCACATTTCTCTCTGATCTCTTCATCCCTGCAGGAGGACCAATCAAAACATGACACTAATGTAAAGTTAAACACACAACATGTAGCTTTCTGCCACCAGGGGGCATCTCAGTCACAACCACAGAGTAAAAAAGATGGACGCCACATCTCCACTTCCTCCAGAAATGAAGCCAAAATATCTCAGATACAACGCTGCCATCTTTTCTCACTTTTTACTCCTCTGACAAACAAAACGCTGACACATGCACAAAGAGGATATAACGCCACCAACAGGCCACCAAAGGAAACGTTACCTTGATAAAAACTACAGGTTTGAAAACACAAAGTAAGAAAACGAGTGAGCTACATATAAAACACAGGTCTGCTGATGTTAGATGGGTAAAGTGAAGACTGAACCTTTGACTCACTTTATTCTGAAGATGGCCGTCAGCCACGAGCAGAAGCCCTGCAGGTCAGAACACACAAATCACAAAGTGAAAATCTCAAACACAAACGTTTTCTACTCATTTCCAGTTGAGTCAGATTAAGGACAGTTTTTGTTTTGTTTCATTTGTTTTTGTGTGGGCGGAGCTTCAGCCGATGACCCATGGTCTCCGGTTGACCTCCTTTCACCTGCTCAGTGTTAAACTGGATTATCATTTATCAGATTAAAAGCAAACAGAAACCTGCTAAACTCCACTTTCACTGGTCCAACACACAACAAACACACACTTTACACAAAACGTCTCAACATGAAGTGACGGACTGACACTGCAGGAAGTGTTGTTCAACTTTATGAACATCAAACTTCATCAGGACCAAATTAAAATGATCATTTCATCAAAGAAGAGCAGCTCCAGTCTTATTCTTCAGTTTACATCTGCACCACCAGAGGGCGCTGCACCATCACCAGAGTGGCATGGTGGTATGGAGGCTCATTACAGCCAAACAAAAGAAAAAGTTTTATTCATCATGAGAATTTATTTTAGTTTGTAAAATCAACATTACAAGATAAATAATCCCAATGTTGACGAAACTTTCAGTTTCCTTGTTTCAGTTTGCTGGTATGAAAACTTTAATTTTACATAATAAACGAAGCAGTAAAGATGTGCATTTATGTTTATATTTTACATAAGGCTATTATTTGTATTCTTATTTCAAGTAATATATATATATTTGTTAAAATATCTGTATCTGAAATGTATAACTCGAGTATCTGTATCAGTGTTTTTGGAACGTGTGTTTCCATTCAGTCACTGGTCACAGTCATGGACGTGCACAGCTCAGTCGATGATGAAGTGGAGAACTGATGAAGGTCCTTACGTTGTCTCTCTGGTCGAAGTCGACGGAGCTGGAGACGGACGTGAGGCGTTCGTAGCGGTCGGGCGTTTCTGAGTGCATTGCCGAGGCAACACTGTGGAGACAGACAGGAAGGAGTCAGGTGACTGTTAGCTGTTAGCATGTAGCCACTGTGACCTTTGACCTCCGCACTGACTGAGGTTAGTTCCTCCGACACGAGACACTGAGGGAGCTAACAGGAAGTAGAATAGATGCTAAAACAGACCGAGCTGTCCACTAAACAGTTCAGATGTGTATCCTGATGTTAACGTGTTTCTTCTGACTCTTCAGCTGCTTCCTTCTCGATGAAGTTGCCACTCAACCAGAGTCAGGAAAAAATGTATTCAACAACTTCTTAAAGTGATTAGTTACGAAAATAATTGAAAGTGAATGAGAACGTAGCAAAGTGAGAATGACGTTAACACTTCATTAATCACGTCTCAGTACGTCTGATGGTTTATATTTCACTGTGTGTGTGTGTGTGTTAAACATTGCTAACCATACCAGTCACCAACATTTCCACCGATAGAAGTTGGATGACGTGCGTGGCTTTCTGAGCGGCCATCTTGGGTTTTGATGTTGACTAGGAACTCACCACATTCTGTACTTTAGAAGAGCTCATATGTCGGATTAGCTAACATGCTAACTAGCACGTCACGTGGTTACAACTCACTGAGCTACAAACACAGCCTGTTACCTTTTCACCGGCTCATAGTTATCTCTGTCTCGTCTTCGGCTGAGTTAACATTCAAGTGGAGAGAAGTGTGGAGCAGTGTTAGCATCAAATCTGTTAGCATTGCATCAGTTAGCATCACATAACAGAGACTGATCCAGAGCCTGTTTCTTCACTCAAATACCCAGGTCAGTTTCATGGGGTATGGGGGGTGACTGGTGCCACAGATGAGCCTTTTCATGACGGATAAAGAACCAATCAGTAAGAGAATGGCGGCATGTGCGTCATCGTTTTCATCGAAGTAAGACGAGGAAGTGACGTATTAACTCATCTGCAGAGATCATGTGATGAAGTCTGCAGATGATACAGAGGCTCTCACTCGGCCTTCTGCGTTCACACATGTACGTCCTCCTGAGAAAGTGCGGAGAATCTCCGGAGTTCAGTGCATTCAGTTTTTATTCTGTTAATCTGTAATTACACAACAAACACACACGTGTTTCAGTTTAATGTTGTGTGTTGGATGAAACAGAAGAGCTGGTACAGGTGAACGCAACAGTTTCATCCCTGCCTGTAGGGGGCAGCACAGCCACTCTACACTGTCAATCTTATATTCGTGACAAGATTGGCATTTCATTAATACACAACATTGATTTGGTGAGTGGCACAAATAACCCCCCATACATAAACACACACACACTGAAATGAAGAAGGAGGAGGAGGAGTTGTGTTAGTACACCAATCAGAGAGCAGAACCCTGTTAATGAAACCAGAAGAAGAGGAAGATGTTAGCAGGAAAACCAAACACGGAGAAGCAGCAACATACTATTCCCGTTCCTCCACGTTGCTGAAACGCTTCTTTAGTCTTCAGGACGAGAAACAGAAAGAAAACAAAATGCTGCTGTGAGAGAGAAACGTTGCTGAGAGGACGACAACACAACAGCAACACAACAGCAACACAAACTCTGACGGTTCATACAGAAGAAGAATCCAACAACAGTCAGAATAGACCTGACATCTGTCAACTGTGTTTAAGAGAGGCTTCACCAGAAACCTTCACAACTGCACTTCAACAACACGACTGTGTTCACGTACATTTAATCTGACTGATCACACAGAAAGTCAGAGAACTGAAGGTCTAACGTTTTAAAGTGCTAACAAACTAAAGGACTAACTGAGTAGAGATCTGAAGGACTCAAGGTCAAACATTGTAAAGCACTGATGGACAAAAGGTCAAACAGACTAGAGCACCGAGGATCTAAAGGGCAAACTGTCTAAAGAACCTTCGTCCTGAAGAACAGAATAAAGGACTAATGTTCTAAATAACTGAAAGACTGAAGGTCTGAACTAACAATCTCCAACTTGTCTTCTGACTGACATGGACAGACACCACTGAAGAGGGATCTGGCATCTGGACCATGAGACCTTTATGAGGTCCAGGACTGTTTCTCACCTCCACATTTTGGAAATTTGAAAACTGTTTACCTGTCGGCGTCGGTGACCAGCGCCAGGCGGCCATAGTCCCACGCAACTTTCCGCAGAATAGAAAAGACAAAGAGCAGCACCTGGAGAGAAAGACAAAGACTTCCTGTCAGACGTCTCATGGTGGCCGAGATGTCAAAGGTCACAGAAACACAATATAACGAATTGTCGACTTTCACGGTCGACAGGAACAGCAAAACAGCAGCTCCCACAATGCAACACTGTTTTCACTCCATCTGCATCAGTATCACTTGAGTGACACAACACACGACTGTTAAACATGTGCAGATGGATTTCACGTCGCCATGACGACAGCTGTGTTTTACTAACGTTCTGTACGTTTGTCAGACCTGAACCTGAAGTCATCTTTGATCACACAGAACTACCATGTTTCTCCTCTGGCTCTGGGGGTGCGTGTGTGTGCGTGTGTGTGTGTGTGTGTGTGTGTGTGTGTGTGTGTGTGTGTGTGTGTGTGTGTGTGTGTGTGTGTTGGCGGCAGTGACTCACCAGGAAGCACATGAAGTCCAGGGCGAGCACGGTGGGCACTCCTCCGAACGACAGCCCCTGCAGCACCGTGCTGCGAATACGAGCAGAGTAACAGTAATCTTTGGACTCGCTGTTAGCCGAGCAGTTATCCTGACCGCCACACGTCTGGCCGCCGCCAAATATCGCCATGGTAACGATCAGCACTCTGAGCATGCTCACTGCAGCATTGTTGCTGAGAACCTGAGGGAGGAGAACTTCATTAGCAACATGTTACAGAGAGCAGTTCTGTAAACCGTCAATATGACTAAAAGTAGAACATATGTATTTATATTATTTATTGGATTATATTATTGCTATTGTTATTATTTTGTTTGGGAGTTCTTTATTTTTATCTGAAATAATATTGAATCTGCATTTTCCTGTTGTAGCAGCTCCATATTTTACTTCAAATCATTTTTCACTTTAATTAAAATCTTGATGTGAAGTTAAAGTATTATTTTTATCTTGAGGTTGAAAGGATGAAAAAAAATCATTAAACTTTTCATCAGTTTCTTTTTCTGCATCAAGTAAAAATAATCAGTTGAAGGACCTGTTCATGTTCGTTGGATGATAATTCCAACGATAACGTTGGACAGAGTGAAGCAGCATTACTGATCAGCAGCAGGGGAAACAAACATGGCCGCCTTACTTCAGCATGGAATGACTACATTTCCCAGCATGCCTCAGCTGCAGCAGCAGACAGCTTCCTCCCTCTGTGACCTACTGATCCCGTTGCCATGACTGCAGCTCCTGACCCAGTTTTTACGCCTCAGCGGACGTTTGTCACGAAACACAAGTGACGGAGCTGCAGTCTGTGACATCATCATTACATCCCTGACTTGAAACAAAGCGACGCCTGATCCCCCCCCCCTCGTATTTATCAGTTTATCTGGAACAAAGTGTTTTAACGAAGATTCTCTTCACGTCTTTGTTAATCCAACGATCATGGTTTGTTGCTGTGGAGACAGTAGATGATGGTAAATGTATGTATTTAACAGCTTTACTCTACATGTCACATCCACTCACACAGTTGAGCTGTTACTGTTTATTCTGTCCTTTGAACCCTGTGTGGGGGTACAGCACTACCACACACAGCCACCAGGGGCAGTTCAGATACCTCAGCATGCGGAGTCCAGGGATCAAATCACCAACACTCTGGTTAATGGACCACCCGCTCTACCTCCTGAGCCACAGCTCAGTTTCACCTCCACCACTGTTCTCATCTTCTTCATCTGCAAGTCGACAGAGGCTGAGATGGATTAGCCCATGAGCAAACGTACAAATGCTAAATATACTACATGTGATTTTGTTTAACCTGTGGGACTCTACGTCCATTTGTTCAGTTTTAGGATCAATGTTTGGTTATGAAGTTTACAGATTAGTAACCCAATAGAAGCTCCGCCCACTGACCAATCAATTCATTTGAAACATGACATCAGTGTTCTTAGAGGATCCCGTCGAGCTCCTATAAAAACATCCTGCGTCTCTTTTGTTCTGGATGTTTGTTCTCCTCGGATTTTTATTAAACAACAGGTTGATCCTCGTTGTGAAATATGAGGATCTGCTGTCAGTCAAACTTCTCCATCTCTGTGATTGGCCATATGCAGTAAGCCCCGCCCCTTTTGTGTACGCGCTCCTGATTTTTTTGCCTGTGATGGGCTTGTCGACCAATGGGAGCACAGCTCTGTGCAGGATGTGACAACAGGTTTATGAATGTAATGATGTTGCTGGATCGACAAGGTGGAAACGAGAAAAGACAGAACCATCAGACACTGTGTTTATTTACATTCTTGTCCTTGTCCCAGGAAGTGAGTTGCAAGCGCATGTTGTAAAAGACAGACAATGATTGGTTGAGGAGCAACTCATCATCTGTCGTGCATCTCAAACCCAACAGGGAAGAATCTCTGTGTCGTCTGAGGGACATTCCACCAATCAGCATCATTCACAGAACCCGCCCCCCCCTCGTGGTCATGATGCAGCAGCATGACTCATCTGAATCTCTCACACACACACACACACACACACACACACACACACACACACACACACACACACACACACACACACACACACACACACACACACACACACACACACACACACACACACACACACACACCTAGTGTTTCTCATAGAGCTGCTTCAGTCTGTGGTGCAGCTCAGATTCACCTGCTCTCATACCACAGAGATCCAACCGGGGCTGGGCCATAAACTGCCATTCAAAAAACACCAACTTCTCCCATGAAGTAATAAATGTTCCCACGAGTCATTAGGATCTCATTCGCTCAAGTCAATCTTTCATCTCCGGCCCATCTGAAAATATCGGATTAATTCGATATTAGAGCTTAAAGAGCTGCAGGTTTGGGGGCGTGTCTGTTTGATTGACACACAGACTCTCTGATGATTGACAGCCAGCAGTTGAGACTAGAGAGAGAAAACTGGAGATTGTTTGGTGGCCACGGCAGTGATGTCACTAATACAGAAAATACACTGATACTCTGCTGCTGTTGAAACAGTGAGTGAGACTGAGGACGACAGAAAGAACGATGTCTGAATTAAAAAAAGATCTAATTCAAAGGTGGAGGCAAAAAAAGAATCTCTTCACGGTCAGACTGTGAGGGAACACGTTTTATTGAAGGATTATTAAATTCAGAGACATCTGTGATGTCCTCAATCTATTCAATTTAACAGAATTATGTTTTTAAATGATTAAAAGAGGCTCGACATAGAAAGGAAAACATTAATCACACACAGACCTGTCGGCCAATAAACCAGAGTGGTGAGAACTTGTGTTTGGATGGTTCAACACAAAGATCACAGATCTATAGAATCTATATCAGCTGATCAGTCATCATCAGGGGACATCTGAGTCCCTGAACACTCGTTTCCTCCTCATCTCGTCTGTCAGAGCCAGTGGATCCATCCCACTGCATCACCGCAGTATTTAAACATTTAGAGCAATCGGACCGATGACTTCACACATCAGTGGATCCTAATTTCTGCTGTTTTTAGAGGTGGTAGTGACATTTGTAAATCCGAATTAGGAAACATTAGGACAGAGGTTGCTGGGGGAGTGTCAAGGAGCTCCTCGACGGAAAGATGGTGGGTGTGGATGATATTAACCCTGAGATGCTGAAGGTTCTAGACAATGTTTTCAATGTCATGTGGAGGTCGGGGACCTGTGAACGAGCAGAGTGGTGGTGTTGGAGGTTGTGCTCAGAGAGAACTGGTGATCAAACCAGATAACAACCTCGATGTGGAACTCGAACTAATGGGGGGGCACTTGGAGAAAGTGGCGTGTTCCTCAGGCGGTGTGGTGGTGGTGGTTGTTTAATAACCACAGTAAACTGTAATAATTAATAAATCACCAAAACATTTCAAGGACGTTTCCTCTCTGAGTCTGAAGCGTCATGTGTTTGTTGTTTCCTTCGATCTGTTAGTTCTGGTTTCACGTTGTAGTTTAGGGACGAAAGAATCGAGTCTGACAAACGTACGTCCTGTTGTCATCCCCTATGTGGGCGGGGTCTACCTAAACTTTACTCTGATTGGTTTGAAGACGGAGCCTGAAGTGGGCGTGTTGTCGGGTGGGGGGGGGATAGTCTTTCTGTTTGAATGGAGAACATGAATGAAGCTTCATTTGGTTGCCATGGTAACATGATGATGTATCACTAGCAGCTTCAGTACTCCATAGTACTAAGGTACTCCACAGTACTCCAGTACTACACATTACTACAGAACTACAGTAATGCAGCACTCCACAGTACTACAATACTACACAGTTCTACAGAAGTACTACAGTACTACAGTACACTAGTTCAAATGCACCAAGTGAACGTCCTCGTGGTTCAAACATTATATCGTCGGAGGTGAAGAAGCTGCTTCCTCTTCTTCTATTGTTTAATTCTGTCTCTACTTCCTGTGATTGGTCCAAAAGTCCAAACCAACAGAACCAGGTTCAGTTGGATCCAGACCCAGAACTCCTCTTCTGCTCTGAGGAACCTTTCACACCTGATGTTCAGCTTCAGACTGAACCTGATGTGAAAGTTGAGGAGTTGAATGTTTTATTTTATTTTTCTGGTTTACATGAAACATCATCTCACATGTTTAACTACGTTTTTATTCATTGATACATTTCAGGTGAAAATCCTTCAAGTTAAAACTGATCTTTACGACTAAACGTTCTTATTTTTATATTAATTAGAGTCTGTGATTCATAATTAGCATCAACCTCTTTCATCACTCATTAAGAATTATTATTATTGATGAAACAGTGATTGTGGATGAGAGGTTCGTTGAAGCTGCAGGAACAAGGGATCATGGGAATAAGGAAAGATGGAGCTGCGGCCCTGCAGGCCCTGCAGGCCCGGACCGACACCAGCCGCACCAGCGACAGATGCTCTGCACGTTAACCCGGGACACAGGGCGGAGACTGACCCGGGTTAAATGCGCTGCTGTTAAAACCACATTATAGCTGCCGACGCACGCACACACACAGCTAGATGCGTCCTCTGCGCACACATTACATAACACACACACACACACAGACACACACACACCAGCGGAGCCTCTGGATGATGCTGCCCGGGCTGCAGCCGCCGACAGGCCGCGGCTGCAGCCTCAGCTGCGGCCTGTCGGCGGCTCATCCTGCCGCTGAGCAGATCCAACAAAGCCGCCTTATGATAAACCGCAGAATAAAGCTGGTAATAAATAAACCAATTAGAATAAAGCCGGTACCTGAGCCTCCTCTTCCTCCTCCTCCTCCTCTTCCTCCTCCTCCGCTCAATGGAGAGATTTCGCCGGAGAAAAACGTTAAATCCTCACTGATGCGCCTCCGTCGACAAACGAGCTGCTTCAGGCCGAGCACCGAGCGCCGAGCACCGGGACTCGGAGCGACTCTTCGCCGAGGAGCGTGTGTCTCCGCCGGCCGCTTCAGACGCTGCGGGCCGCTGCTGCTCCGCCGGTGTCGGTGTCAAAATGGAGCAGGTGTCCCCGAGAGGAGGGAGGAGCTGCTGCTGCACCGCGCCACCGACAGGGGGCGACAGCACCGCAGCTCCGGGTCTGAAAGAGAAGGATAAATCATGTGATGAAAGTGTGCGATCATTAATCTACAGCTTATGTTCAAAGACGAGAAATAATGCGTCATAATAATAATCATTATTATGTATTGGAAAATAGAATAAAATGGAATAATATGATTGTAAAACAGATCATATTAAAATAGTGATACTTTGTGGAATATGTATTCACAGAAATGCTCAAATGAAATGAAAATATATTTAAATAATATGAATTACTTTAATATTCACATCATTAAACCACAAAACCCTTGTTGTGAAACACACGTGACGAACAGGCGCGTCACAGCAGTGTGCACGTCCCTGATCTCCGACCAGCAGAGGGCAGCACTGACCGGCTGCACTCACTAGAAGGGAACGTCATGTACAGGGACGTGCACAGACATTTTGGGGGGCGGGGCTCAAGTGAGAAAAAGGGAACTTCACATAATTATTTGTAAAGTTAAATAATAATACCCTTAATACCCTCACAGCTGTTATATACTCAACAGTAGTAGAATGGATGTTTTTTAGATGAGGAGCCTACAATCAGAATTATGAAGTTTCAGGACACTACAGGCCAAAACATTGTTTTTCATGTACCGTCCATTTTTAGACTTTGGTCTATTTGATAGACGTCTCCTTTTTATCAGACTTTATCTGTGAAGATGTGTAGGTTGTTCTCAGAGTCTGAGTAAGGACCTGTCCTCGCCCTCCTCCTGCAGGACATTAACAACATGTGTCCTGGCTCTTTACTCTGCACTGAGTGTTGGCGATGAGATGAAGAAAAGTGATGGAGCAGCCAGTGGTGTAGAAAGTACTTGAGTAAAAGTACAGATATGTTACCTGAAAGTGACTCCGGTCAAAGTTAAAGTCACCCGTCAGAAAATGACTTGAGTCAAAGTCTTAAAGTAGCTCATATTAAATGTACTTAAGTATCAAAAGTATCTGGTGTTGAAATGTACTTAAGTATCAAAAGTAAAAGTACAAGTACCGAAATAAAAAATGCAAAGTGATTTTTATAGCCTGTACAGACACAAAACAACCCCAAATTGTTCTCTTCAGGGTTTATTTCAACTGACTGAAAAATTATAACAAAAATATACATATACTGTATAATTTTACAATTTTTGAACCCCAGATGCTGAGGTTCAAATAGTAATGGACGAGTGCATCTGAACTTCAGGGGACAACAAAGAACCAACACAACAGAATAAACCAGTGCCTCAGAACACTAATACACCCCAGAATAACCACTAAAGAATTAAACATGGACCTTTCACTTTCTAATCAGTAGCAGGTTGATACACAACGCCCTTATGATAAAGGAAAGCAGTTCTTGTTAACAACCTGCACGGTGCTCGTACACAGAAGAACAGGCCACAGTCCAGACAGAATCCTGAAGACTGAACTGAACCCAGCTCCTGCAGCAGCACCTGGATACTTCTAAAGGGGATGGAAGGGGGATGTGCTCCCGTTGGTGAAGTCCCTGCCCTTTGTACACACATCGCTCAAGTAAAGTACGGATATGTGAAAAATCGACTTAAGTACAGTAACAAAGTATTTGTACTTCGTTACTTCCCACCACTGGGAGCAGATCGTCCATGTAGTGACAACATACTGTGCAGCACGTTGATATCTGTCTTCACTTGGATTCCAGACATTTTGGACTGTCGTGACAATTCTTCAGTCCCACTCTGACAACGAGGGACGAGACACGTCTCTGAGTGTCACACTTTAATGCTCAGAGCCGGGAAGCCCCCCCCCCCCGGTTGAGGGTTAGGGTTTCTAAGCCAGAGGTCAGGATCTTCTGCCTGAGTTTAGACAATCAGACCAAGATTCATTCAGTTGTTCAGGACCCAGAGGGATCAAGGTCACACTGTGTGAGATCAGGATCAATCAGAGGGAAATGAACAGGATCACATGAATATCACAACGTTACATTTCCCTCACAGGACCGACCTGGTTCAATGGGCCCCCCCCCTCTATCTCTATTACCCTCCATCGCTCTCTCTCTCTCTCTCTCTCTCTCTCCCTTTCTCTCTCTCCTCCCCCTCTATCTCTATTACCCTCCTTCGCTCTCTCCTTCTCTCTCTCTCTCTCTCTCTCCCTTTCTCTCTCTCCTCTCCCCCTCTATCTCTATTACCCTCCATCGCTCGCTCTCTCCTTCTCTCTCTCTCTCTCCCTTTCTCTCTCCTCCCCCTCTATCTCTATTACCCTCCATCGCTCGCTCTCTCCTTCTCTCTCTCTCTATCCCTCCCTCTCTCCTCCCCCTCTATCTCTATTACCCTCCATCGCTCGCTCTCTCCTTCTCTCTCTCTCTCTCTCTCCCTTTCTCTCTCTCCTCTCCCCCTCTATCTCTATTACCCTCCATCGCTCGCTCTCTCCTTCTCTCTCTCTCTCTCCCTTTCTCTCTCTCCTCCCCCTCTATCTCTATTACCCTCCATCGCTCGCTCTCTCTCCTTCTCTCTCTCTCTCCCTTTCTCTCTCTCCTCCCCCTCTATCTCTATTACCCTCCATCGCTCGCTCTCTCCTTCTCTCTCTCTCTATCCCTCCTCTCTCTCCTCCCCCTCTATCTCTATTACCTCCTCGCTCTCTCCTTCTCTCTCTCTCTCTCCCTTTCTCTCTCTCCTCCCCCTCTATCTCTATTACCCTCCATCGCTCGCTCTCTCCTTCTCTCTCTCTCTCTCCCTTTCTCTCTCTCCTCCCCCTCTATCTCTATTACCCTCCATCGCTCGCTCTCTCCTTCTCTCTCTCT
>NC_061484.1:31039275-31046775 GCF_022539355.2 Hippoglossus stenolepis
CACCCTCACCCTGCTGCCTTCAGAGGCATGGTGTGCTGGGACACAGAGACAGAGGTCAGACACTCCACAGCCGGACACAGTCCTCACCCTCACCAGCACTCAGCCTCTGGGGTTCAACATGTGTCAAGTTATAGACTTTATGTCTATTTTTTGTTATAGTTTTTCAGTCATCTGAAATAAAGCGTGGAGAGAACAATTTCTGATTGTTTTGTTATGAAAAGCACTTTGCATTGTGAATTGTGGTACTTGTACTTTTACTTTTGATACTTAAGTACATTTAATATGAGGTACTTTAAGACTTTGACTCAAGTATGGCTTCCAAGTACTTCACACACCACTGCCCTCCTCCCTCTCTCCTCCCTCCATGTGACCGTCCTCCCCCGGTGCTCCGTGCCGGCCTCGGTGCTACCTCCGCGGGCAGATGAAGTGTGTGGAGGGGGCTGTTTCCAGTCTCAGCTGGTCTCTGGTCTGCGGGGGGCCGCTCTACCTGTGGCATCAGACCCGGAGCCGGGTGCTTTACGGCCGCTACGTGTCCGCGGACAGCCGCTGCTGTTCGGCCACACTGGGCTGGTTCCTGCAGGAGGTTCCGTCCTTCCTGCTGCCGCTGCTGCTGCTGCTGCTCCCCGGGGATCCAGGCCCCGGGCCCGGGAGGACGCTGCTGCTCTGCACCTTCACGTTTCATTACTTCCACAGGTAAACAACATGTAACGTGAAGTAACGACACGAAACGCAACATGACATAAAGTAACGTTGAGTAAGGAAACATTAAGTGAAGTAAAGAAACATAAAGTAAAGTATGGAATGAAGAAAGTGCAGCTGAATGATCAGGAAACAGGAGAAGGGATGAAGAGTCTGAACCTTGTGACTCTGGTGGAAACTAATCGGATTTAACTCTGGATTCAGTGACTCTGTGTTCAACTAAGCGAGTGCACGAGGACTCCGGCACAAAGTTCAACAGTGAAATGTGAAACTGTGACAGTGAACAACATATTGTTAGTATTATTATGATTACTTTTATTAGGAGTATTATCATCAGTAGCTACATGATGAGCTGAAGCTGTCGAAGCTGCATGTTGACACCGTTGTTGTGTTTTCAGGAACTCGCTGTAACTTGTTCTTGGCACAACAGTGATGTTGTGTATCCACAGAACATGAGTCACTCTCCTCATCACCAGGCTGCCTCGTGGTCTGTTTCTGGATACTGAGATGGAAATCTGGAAATACAAGAGGCTGGAACACCAAATTTGTCTTTGTGTATTTTAATCGGGCTTTCTGCAGAAAGGATGAACACAGAGTCCGGGGATCTCAGTGACGATGGAGAACAGTCAAATGCAAGGATCTTATATAGGAGAACTAAGGCTGTTTGTCTGAGCCAGTTCAGACCGGTTCTGTAGGCGCAGTTTGAGACAGGAATTAAGACACAGGAAAATGATTTGCATACGTTTCCATTAGGTTGTTGGACAGTCAATAAGTAAAAGAAATATCATATAGAGACAGGTCATACAGATTTCAGGTCACAAACACTTCAGGTCATGAAAGTCTTTGACAGGTCTGCAAAAGTTACTCTTCAACTATAAAATAGGTTTCAACCACACTTAGTTATTTTCCACTACACTTCCCCTGTTGTCATTGATGACAACATAAGTCAATGCAACTACAGTAAAACATCAAATACATCACTTCATAAGGATTCTAAATGCATCATCACCAATACTGCAGGAGAGAGCAAACTGCTGTTGCTGTGGACACAGGCATCCTGACATGTAGATTTACAATCCTGTGTCACCCTCACGTGGAATCGGGTCCTAGAAGGTTGTAGAAGGAAGCGAGGAGTCATAAGGACCTGACTGAGGAGCCGGCCCAATATCCAGATGATTAGGAAAACAACTATTACAGTTATTGACAGGAGGAAAGTACAGTTCCCCTAAGGCCACACAGGCCTGGCTGTATTCAGTGTGTGTACAGTGGGTGGATGGTCTGGTTCTGGAACTCTCTTGCAGTGAATCCACGTTGTCCTTTCAGCGACCTCTACTGTGGTGTGTGTTAGTCCTGTAAGTTGGAGTTCCTGTGAGTGAGCTGTGGGGGGTGGTTGAGTCGACCTGTCAGAGAATGTGTGAGGCAGGAAGTGGCTGGCGAGCAGCTGCTTTTACTTCTGCCTCCGCTCCGGCCTCCGCTTGTGACACCGGGTCATTATTAGAAGTGTGAGCATCACATTTACATACTGAAACCTGTTTGGGGAGGAGGACAGCATCAAGCATCTGGGACACTAGAGCACGATGTAAGGAATTATCTACTGTCAGTGTAGAGATTCACTGTTTTCCCTTCAGCCAACTTGCTTCACTGAGAGCAGTGAGCTCTGCTGCGTGTGCAGACAGAAGCAGGAAGTGGTCGTGTGATCAATGTGTCATGTGCTGTTACCACAGAGAAACACACTTGATTCGCTCCTGTGTCTGAATTGCGAGACGCTGATCCACAAACAGTTCAGTGTCTGGATTCTGCAGTGGTGTTTCCTGTAAGTCTGGTCTGGGGAAACACACTTCAGTTATTGTTACTACACAGTTGTGTTGTTCACCATCTCCTTCTGTTGGAAGAAGAGTAGCTGGGTTTAGAACATTACATCATTTCACTGTGATGTTAGACATTTCCAACAGAGCAGCATGATGACGAAGCCAGCGTGCAGCAGACAGATGAGATGTCTTTGTTCCAACTAACTCATAGACACAGCATGTGGGACCAGCAGGGTGGGGGGGGAGTATCCTACTAAACCCCTGGATGCCTTCTCAGCCTTCTCTGCAGCTGCTCCAGCTCTGAGACAAGTAGGCCGGCCTGCAGCCACAGGATCAGGAGCTGAGGGCTCCTCGAGGACGGCATAGTTAGGAATAAATGATCTGCAATACGAGCACATTCCCAGGAATGACATCACTTGTTTCTTTGTAACAGGTTTAGGAATATTTAAAATTGCTGTTACTCTCTTGGGGAATTTGCCTAAAAATGAAACTTGTTCTTTTACAAACTGCAGATTTTCAGGCTTGCCTTATGTCCTTCTGCAGCTGGATGTTTTAATTTGAGCCACAGAATCCTTTTCACATTGTTCTTCAGTTGGAGCACAAATCATTAAATCGTCAACATATTGTAAAAGTGCACTTCCTGGTGTTATCTCTAATGAGCTCAAGCTTTCCTTTAGTGCCTGGTTGTAAATAGCCTTTGGCAGATCAACAACAGAGAACCAGTTACTATCCTGCAGAACTTGCTAAAGAATTGTTTAAGGATTTGGAACAGACAGAGCGCCCTGAGCCCTTGAAATGTTGTTTGTATAATGTAAATATACATATGCATATTGGGCGTCTGTATGTTTGTCTAGTACCAGTTAAACAGTCCTGAGTGTGGGAACGACAGATCATTTTCTAAACACTTTCAAAAATGGATTATACTGAACCACAGGATCTGATGTCTTTTCCCAAACGTCAGCATTGACACATTTATTTATTTATTTTTTATCCACGGCCCCAAATCTTGCCATTTATATTTGTTGTGCTCTGACAGCAAGACATGTGAGTGTGAACCAGGAACGCCAAAAAGAAAACAGCCTCTGAACATCTGTGAAGGAACTGAGAGGGTGACTTATTTTCTGGTTGGAGTAAAATTACAGAAACAGCACATCTATGTTCATTCCAGAACATGCAACTTAGTGTTTACTTCTCTTTCACACAACTTTCTTCACAACTTTCTCTAAACCATCTTTTTTCAAATCGTGTATCTTTCCCTTAGTGTGTGTGTGCAGTGCAGTGCACACTTTCCCTAGCACTGTGAGTGTTTTCTGTCCCTTGGATGCAAGTCTTCTCACCACCTTCCTGATACTAAACCCCCCCCAGCTGGAAACCCACTCTTTCATCCACACTTAGACTTAGTGCTGTGTCCCCATAGTTCCTCCACATGACGTTCATTAGGACTTCTCAGATCAGTTCCATTATCCAAATCTTTACATTTATCTTTTACCTATTTAAAAAATGTTTTATTTGAAGTATTAGTTACCTTAAGTCTTCAATCAATCTCCAAAACGCTATCGTAAGGAGCAATAGGAAACTTATAATATTAACATCCTCAAAATAATGTAATACCCCCTATATAACATAATAAATAGTAAGTTACTCTTCAACTATAAAATAGGTTTCAACCACACTTAGTTATTTTCCACTACAATACACAACAGTGTAATCCAGTACAACTGAAGTCCATGGTGACGTCTTCTTCAAACATAAAAAACTACAGATAAAAACACAACATGCCTCCATATCTGCTCCTGTGATGTCATCATGTGTGGTTCTGACCCTCCAACCAAAAACCAGCTGAGACCCTCGGACTGAAATCTGTTTTTCAGGAGTTTTATTTACGCCTTCCTGACCAGGGGCCGACCCCTCCCCCTGAAAACGATCGTCTTTGCCGCCATCTTCTGCTCGCTCAATGGCTTCTTGCAGGGACACCACCTGCTGCACTGCGCCCGCTTCGATGACACGTGGCTGACCTACGCTCGTCTGGCGGCAGGTGAGTCGCTACAACACAACGCGTTCAGCTTAACTGTCACGTTTATTAGAATCGTCTTCTACGTGTTCGTCATCATGGAAACAAAACTTGAAGCTCCGTGTTTCAAGTTCATGTGTTTCCCCTTCATATGTGTGCAGGTGTCACCGATGATTAGGAACACGTCACAGTCCAGTTCAGACCCTGCTGACCTGAGATCAGCTGCTCATACAGGTCACCGGATAACGTGTCACTTCCTGTTTGCAGGTTTCCTTCTGTTTGTCGTGGGTCTGAGCATCAACATCCACAGCGACCACATCCTGCGCAGCCTCAGGAAACCTGGAGAGGTCGTCTACAGGATCCCACACGGTAATAAAGACCTTGGAGCCGGATCCATCCAGATTCACACCAGATCTAAACCCGATCCTGGTCCACTCCAGAATTCACTCCTGATCAGCTGTTGATAAGTAAACAACATGAACCTGATTTCACTGTGGCACCACTTCTTCTCTCAGGGGGGATGTTTGAGTTCGTGTCTGGGGCGAACTTCTTTGGCGAGATCGTGGAGTGGTGTGGTTACGCTGTGGCCGGGTGGTCTTTACCAACCTTCGCCTTCGCTTTCTTCACGTTCTGCTCCATCGGGCCCAGAGCGTACCACCACCACAGGTACGACCCGTCCTCTGACCTGAACTGTCATCGATGTAAAACATAAGACTCATCATGATTCTTCTGCTCATTATTTTCTGTATTTGTGGATTCGATTTTTCCAAGTTTTCAGTTTTTAAGAAAGCTCACATGAGTTTATAAAATTCTATAAAACGTTCGTCAGGAACATGTCAGGAACACGTCAGGAGCATGTCAGGAACATGTCAGGAACATGTCTGGAACACGTCAGGAACACGTCAGGAGCATGTCAGGAACACGTCAGGAGCATGTCAGGAACATGTCTGGAACACGTCAGGAGCATGTCAGGAACATGTCAGGAACACGTCAGGAGCATGTCAGGAACATGTCAGGAACACGTCAGGAGCACGTCAGGAACATGTCTGGAACACGTCAGGAGCATGTCAGGAACATGTCAGGAACATGTCAGGAACACGTCAGGAGCATGTCAGGAACACGTCAGGAGCATGTCAGGAACATGTCAGGAGCACGTCAGGAGCACGTCAGGAACACGTCAGGACTTTAGTTTGAGAGGAAATTGTCTGGTGTGAGAAGCTGAGGTTTGTTGAGGGCTGTTTCACTCAGATGTCTTGGTGTCCTCTCTGTCTGCAGAGACTACCAGCGGAGGTTCGAGGACTACCCTCGCTGCAGGAAAGCTCTGATCCCGTTCATACTGTGATGACGGTGGAGAGGAAACATCTCAGCTGAGCTGCACAGACACAAAGTGATGAATATATACAGTGCCTTGCATAAGTATTCACCCCCCTTGGACTTTTTCCCATTATGTACTGTTACTAACTGGAATTCAAATAGACTTAAATAAACTTTTTCCCGTTTGATCAACAAAACATGCATAGTACTTTGGAGGTGCAAAATAAATTTTATTGTGACACAAACAATAATGAGAACAAAAAAGTTGACATCTGTTGGGTGCATAAGTATTCACCCCTGTGTCAATACTTGGTAGAACCCCTTTCGCTGCAATTACAGCTGCAAGTCTTTGGGGTATGTCTCTACCAGCTTTGCACATCTAGAGATGGAAAGGTTTGTCCATTCTTCTTGGCAAAAAAGATGAAGCTCAGTCAGATTGGATGGAGACCGTCTGTGAACCGCAATCTTCAAGTCTTGCCATAGATTCTCTATTGGATTGAGGTCTGGGCTTTGACTGGGCCATTTTAAGACATTAACATTCTTTAATCCAAACCATTCCTTTGTAGCTCTGGCTGTATGTTTAGGGTCATTGTCCTGCTGGAAGATGAACCTCCGCCCCAGTCTCAAGTCTTTTGCAGACTGCATCAGATTTTCTTCAAGGATTTCCCTGTATTTGGCTCCATCCATCTTTCCCTCTATTCTGACCAGTTTCCTGTACCTGCTGAAGAGAAGCATCCCACACAGCATGATGCTACCACCACCATGTTTCACTGTTGGGATGGTGTGCTCAGGGTGATGGGCAGTGTTGGGTTTCGCCACACATAGCGTTTTGCATTGAGGCCAAAAGTTCAATTTTGGTCTCATCTGACCAGAGCACCTTCTTCCACATGTTTGCTGTGTCCCACATGGCTTCTGGCAAACTCCAAACGGGATTTTTATGGATCCCTTTCAACAATGGCTTTCTTCTTGCCACTCTTCCATAAAGGCCAGATTTGTGGAGTAGACGACTAATAGTTGTCCTGTGGACAGATTCTCCCACCTCAGCTGTGGATCTCTGCAACTCCTCCAGAGTAACCATGGGCCTCCTGGTTGCTTCTCTGATTCATTTTCTCCTTGTCCGACTCTTCAGTTTGGGTGGACGGCCTCCTCTTGGTAGGTTTGCGGTTGTGCCATATTCTTTCCATTTTCTTATGATGGATTTTATGGTGCTCAGAGAGATGTTCAAAGCTCTGGATATTTTTTATAACCTAACCCTGCTTCATATTTCTCCACAACTTTATCCCTGACCTGTTTGGTGAGCTCCTTGGTCTTCATGATGCTGTTTGTTCAGTAATGATCTCTAACAAACTCTGAGTCCGTCACAGAACAGGTGTATTTATACTGAGATTAAATTGCAGACAGGTGGACCCTATTTACTAATTATGTGACTTGCAAATGTGACTTGTGAATGCAATTGGTCGCACCAGATCTTTGTTAGGGTTTCACAGTAAAGGGGTGAATACATATGCACTCAACACTTTTCAGATTTTTATTTGTAAATAATTGTGAAATCCATGTAATATTTCCCCCCACTTCCAAATGATGCACTATTTTGTGTTGGTCCATTACATAAACTCACGATGAAATAAATTTTAATCTGTGGTTATACCATGACAAAATGTAGAAAAG
>NC_061484.1:31051775-31069275 GCF_022539355.2 Hippoglossus stenolepis
ATGTTATATTTGATTCACTGTTTTCCCTCTGAAGTTACACAGGATGAGTTAAGACCCTGATGATCAGAGTTAAATGAGTCACTGTTGGAATCTGTGTCCAAAGATTCCTTCAAAAATCTTTTGTTCGATATGTTTTAAAAATGTGTTGAATGAATATAAAGTGAAATGTTAAGGCTATATTATGGTCTTTTCCTCAATTTACTGCACTGTTGAGTCTAGTTGTTCAGGTGATTACTCGGAACATGTTAACCCTTTGATACACAAGCTATGCAAACCCCATCTAATGCACAACATGGGTCAAAAGACCCGTATTCATCTCCTGTGTTATTTCATCACGACTCGGTGTTTCTCTGCTATCTTCTTTTATAGCTTCTTCTTCCTTCTTCATTTAGCAGAAGGCTCCTTTGATGATGTAGAAGGTGAGTCTTCTATGTCATCAAAGGAGCCTTCTTCATTAAGGAGAGCTGGATTCCAAGACTCACCCCCACTCCAGCTTGATCCTGTAGAGTCTAGGACCTAGACTCTAGTTCCTCAGCCTCAGAGATTTCAGACTCAGAATCCAGACCAAGAACTGGCTCCTCCTCTTCCTCATCCTGTTCTTCATCCAGCATCTTCATGAGCACCAGTAAGTCTGAAATGACTGGGACCAGCCAGACTAACACTGGATAAAGAAAATCAAAAGCACATTTTCAAATGCATATCAGTCTATTAAGTATAAACTGTTATATGTCGAGTTTTATTTTGTTGATCTAGCTATGGTTAGCTAGCCAGAAAAGAAGCTAGCTAGCTAACAGCTAGTTAGTATTGTACATATTTCTCTTTCTCTCCAGTAACGGATGTAAAATAAGACCCACATGCATCAGCTGTGTGAAATGAATGTCAGGTGATCTGTAGTGAATTCATACTGCGCTGGTCATTTTCACCCATGGTGTAAGGAAAAAGGAAAATGATTTGTGTTAATCAAAAACAAGATATTTAATAAATACTTTTATTTCAAACATATAGCAAAGAAACACTCATGCATGAAAAAACACAGGAAATGAATCAGAAGAGCAGTGATACAAAAATGACTTTTATTCAAAAAAGTAACAAAGGAAAAATGTAAGTAAGGATTTGTGATGATAAAAAACAAGTTAATTGGGGAATACCTGAAATACTGAATGATGAACTTCAATCACTGTAAAGATATAGAAAATAAAACCTGAGCCGGGTCACTTTGGACCCATGTTGTTCATCAAAGGGTTAAGCTGAAAGAATTATGATTCGCAGTTCGGGCCGAGCCCCCCCGCTGGGAGGCCCTGTTGTATTTGGAAGGATTGTATTTCCCTACCATGGTCAGAATTGTGACATTTCCTCAAACCATGTAAACATTGAGGTGCGGCGAAGGATCATCCTTCGCCAAAGGACACGATGTTGTCATAACTCCAGTGTGCATCGTCCTATCACCACGAAGGTTCTGTCACATGATCAGAGTCCAAGCCTGAACGGCTCTATGTGTCAATATTTCCTCAGGGTCATAGCGCCACCTACTGATCAGTGTGAAAATGAAGTTGTTGTAACATTGTCCAATTGACACAAAATTGCTCACGCTACATCAGAGCCCCTACTTGAACAGATCTATTAGTCTGTATGTAATAATACTGATGGCGCCACCTATTGGCAACAGGAAGTAAGCTTTGTTTTACAACTATCATTCGATTTACATAAAATTAGATAGCGTGGACCGTAATGAGCAATTAGCAGGCAAGGATCGACATCACGTGACGGAAGCAGGAAGTGAATCGTTATCCTTCCCGCAGAGCGCAAAACGCATGCAACGCGGAGCCGTGCGCCCGGTGGCCGATCGCTCTCTCCACCGACCGCGACAGGTCCCGAGTTGCGTGAGCTCGGCCCGTTAGTGCTACAACGTAGCCCTAGTTCATCATATAGCTGCAGAATTGCTTGAAATATTTAATATATAAATAAACATTGAAACCTCTTCCAACTTTCAAGGTTATGACATATTGGAAACGAAGACAAATATACATATATGAATGTAAAATTTATAAAAATGTAATTAATCTTTTCTCAAAAACATAACAATTTAGGAAGATAGATAGATAGATAGAGAGAGAGAGAGAGAGAGAGAGAGAGAGAGAGAGAGTGATAGAAGATATGAATAATGGTAATTATGGTTATAATAATAATCATAATAATCATCATCATCATAATAATATTCTGGTCAGATCACAACATTAGCTCAAGCTGAGCCGTACAATACTGCCACCTTGTGGACAAAAGTGGGAACTGAAGGAGCAATCAATCTCTATGAATTATCAATTACTATAATTGTATATATATATATATATATATATATATATAGTATATATTTTTTTATATATATTTTTTTTTTCTAGGAACAGTACAACAACAGTGCGGTTTGTGCAACTGGTATATATATTCATATATACCAGTTGCACAAAAAAGGCGTTATGGCGGAGCGTTATGTAAAAACGCAACAGGAAGTCGCCAATTTTTGACGTCACACGTTCCCTTTAATTTGTTCATTAAATATCCTCCGTGTCTCACCGGCAGTACTCACATTGAGCTGCCCGGGCTAAGAGCCTCTCCTCCGGCTCTGTCACGTTCATGGAGCCGGTTAGCATCAGTGCTAGGCTAATGCATACACCCGGAAGAGATGAGCCAATCAGAGGCAGGGGAGGGGGCGGGTCTTCGTCCACCATTGGTTGGGAAAACAACGCGACGCGTGTATCTTTTAACGTAACTCAAAGCGGAATTGACGTACGTTGGATATCTTGCGGAAATATCCACAACAAACATGGCGGACGGTGAGTTCATTGTTAAACATGGTTTCGCGCTTTTCACCGTTTTATTGTTTTCCTCGTGTTTCGGTTTGTTTGCTGCGAGCTTCCGGTTTGATGACTCGTATGTTACCAAACACACGAGTCGGTTTAACCGGTCAACGAGGTTTATCTACCGGACATTTAACGGGATGCTAAGCTAACGTAGCGCTCACGAAGCACCGAGCAGCGCGAGCGACACGAGAGGAAAGATCTAAATAAAGACAAGTTCAAAGAGATTTGAGAAACCAGTGGTTAGTTAGTGATCAGTCAGTGACCAGTGGTTAGTCAGTGACCAGTGTTAGTCAGTGACCAGTGGTTAGTTAGTGACCAGTCAGTGATCAGTGGTTAGTTAGTGACCAGTGGTGGTCAGTGATCAGTCAGTGACCAGTGGTTAGTTAGTGACCAGTCAGTGACCAGTGGTTAGTCAGTGACCAGTGATCAGTCAGTGACCAGTGGTTAGTTAGTGACCAGTCAGTGACCAGTGGTTAGTTAGTGATCAGTCAGTGACCAGTGGTTAGTCAGTGATCAGTCAGTGACCAGTGATTAGTCAGTGATCAGTGATCAGTCAGTGACCAGTGGTTAGTCAGTGACCAGTCAGTGATCAGTGGTTAGTCAGTGATCAGTGATCAGCAGTGACCAGTGGTTAGTTAGTGATCAGTCAGTGACCAGTGATCAGTCAGTGACCAGTGGTTAGTCAGTGACCAGTCAGTGACCTGTGGTTAGTCAGTGACCAGTGATCAGTCAGTGACCAGTGAGTCAGTGATCAGTCAGTGACCAGTGGTTAGTCAGTGACCAGTCAGTGATCAGTGATCAGTCAGTGACCAGTGGTTAGTCAGTGATCAGTCAGTGACCAGTGGTTAGTCAGTGATCAGTCAGTGACCTGTGGTTAGTCAGTGATCAGTCAGTGACCTGTGGTTAGTTAGTGATCAGTTAGTGATCAGTCAGTGACCAGTGGTTAGTCAGTGATCAGTCAGTGACCTGTGGTTAGTTAGTGATCAGTTAGTGATCAGTCAGTGATCAGTCAGTGACCAGTGGTTAGTCAGTGATCAGTCAGTGACCAGTGGTTAGTCAGTGATCAGTCAGTGACCAGTGGTTAGTTAGTGACCTGTGGTTAGTCAGTGATCAGTCAGTGACCAGTGGTTAGTTAGTGATCAGTCAGTGACCTGTGGTTAGTTAGTGATCAGTCAGTGACCTGTGGTTAGTTAGTGATCAGTCAGTGACCAGTGGTTAGTTAGTGATCAGTCAGTGATCAGTCAGTGATCAGTCGGTGACCTGTGGTTAGTCAGTGATCAGTCAGTGACCTGTGGTTAGTCAGTGATCAGTCAGTGACCTGTGGTTAGTTAGTGACCTGTGGTTAGTCAGTGACCAGTCAGTGATCAGTCAGTGACCTGTGGTTAGTTAGTGATCAGTCAGTGACCTGTGGTTAGTCAGTGATCAGTCAGTGACCTGTGGTTAGTTAGTTATCAGTCAGTGACCTGTGGTTAGTCAGTGATCAGTCAGTGACCTGTGGTTAGTTAGTGATCAGTCAGTGACCTGTGGTTAGTTAGTGATCAGTCAGTGACCTGTGGTTAGTTAGTGATCAGTCAGTGATCAGTCCTGTGGTTAGTCAGTGATCAGTCAGTGACCTGTGGTTAGTTAGTGATCAGTCAGTGACCTGTGGTTAGTTAGTTATCAGTCAGTGACCTGTGGTTAGTCAGTGATCAGTCAGTGACCTGTGGTTAGTTAGTGATCAGTCAGTGATTAGTCAGTGACCAGTGGTTAGTTAGTGATCAGTCAGTGACCTGTGGTTAGTCAGTGATCAGTTAGTGATAACTGACCCTAACCCTACTTAATAATAAAATTGATGACGTGTTTTCTACAGACTCATGTTCAGCAGTGTTGACACGTTCTCCATCAACAAACTGTTTCTCCTTCTTCACACTGAAAAAACTGGAACTGACTTTGTTTTTAGATCACACAGACGCAGATCAGTCCATGGAGGGACAAACACCAGTGAGTCACACACACACACACACACACACACACACACACACACACGATTCAGTCTTATCAGTGTCAGCTCAGAAGAGGTTTACAGTGACCGGCAGACATGTGAGGCTCCGTCCACACTCACACACCTGAAAACACACATCACATGACCGTTCACGTTCACTGGTCATGTGATGTAAACAGGAAGTAGATTGTCTCTGCAGTTGGTTGCTTAGTAACAGAAACTCCTCTGAAGGAGGAGCGGTGAAGAGTCAGAGCAGGGACGACGAGGTGGAACTGTAACTGACAGGAAGTGTTAGCGACGCTTTGTGTTCACCGCTGGTCGTCGAGTCATGTGACTGATGAGGACCAATCAGGAAGAGAACGTGTACAAAAGTCTGTTTCTGTTCGTCTCAGGGGTCGGCAACCTTTACTATCAAAAGAGCCTGTGTGTGTGCTGTCTGGGAGCACACACACATTTTCTCTCCCTTCTGGTATTTCACATGATGGCCTGATACGATGATTTAAAAAAATTTAAGTGAAAGTTCATCGTATGAAAACTGATTCGTTCAATAAAAAAAAAAGCACAACACTGTACAGGGAGCCACTGCAGAGGGGCTGAAGAGCTGCATGCGGGTTGCCGAGCCCTGGTCCAGACTGAAACACAACCCCAGGGGTTTCAAACAAACCATTTTGAATGGAGCCACGTGTCAGAGAGAAATATTGATCATTCATTTCAGACCATATTCTTCTGATCAGCTTTGTGTTTTTATATAAATTCGGTGAACATGAATCCTCCTGCAGGTTTCTGAAAACCCTCACGCAGAGTACGGCCTGACGGAAAACATCCAGGTAACAGACACACACACACACACACACACACACACACACACACACACACTGTAATGACTAGTGAAGGGCAGACTCCCAGCATGCTTTGCTGATTCTCCTCCTCAGAGGACAGTGGAGAACGAGAAGGCGAGTGTAGAGAAGATCTCGAAGCAGAAGGTGGATCTGCAGGCGCTGCCGACCAGAGCGTACCTGGACCAGACCGTGGTGCCCATCCTGCTGCAGGGCCTGTCGGTGCTCGCCAAAGAGAGGTCAGCAACACCCGTGTTTTTACTTTGACCGTCCCTCACATGATTGGGTCACAAAGCGTGTGACAGAAGGGAAGAGTCGTCAGGACGTCCCTACATCGTCAGCCGTGTGTCACAGCTTGAACTCAGCTTAATGAGGGAGTTCTTCCTCCAGTCGCCAAAGTGCTTTTCTCTATAAAAAAAATTAAGGTCTTGACCTTCAATGTAAAGAGCCTTGAGATAATGTATATTATGATTTGGCGCTATACAAATAAAATTAAATTTAAAACTTGATGCATAAATAAGATTGTGTGATTCGTGACCACTGTTGTCATTGATCACTTTGTCACGATGCAAAGTTCTGGTAACTCTTTGTCTTCATCGCAGACGTTTCTATGACGATGAATCTGCTCCAGTTAAAACTCGACTTTTAAACAGGACCTCACACTCCGACTCTTTTCTGTTTCAGGCCCCCGAACCCGATCGAGTACCTCGCTGCGTTCCTGCTGAAGAACAAGTCTCAGTTTGAAGAGAGAAACTGACTCGTCTCATTTCCTGTTTGTTCATGAACTGTTGTTTTTTTTATTTTATCACAATAAACATGTTGATGTGAAAGGGCAGCTGCCGCTCTTTTATACTGAAGGAATGAAAAACAGGTTTGTGTATTGTTTCCATCCGTGAGTGAGGTGTGGTTAGCCTAGCATAAAAACTAGAAGCAGGTGGCGAGTGTTAGCATAACAAGACGAGTGCTGGAACGCAAGAGTACGAGGGCGGATGGATACAAGAAATAGTTCCAACACTTAACTGAACTTAAAGCCAGAAACAGAAGCTATTAGCGCCACCTTCTGTTCAGAGTGTAACGGTTGGCCATCCCACTGAATTTACTGAAGCTTCAGAAGCCACAGATTTCTGTCAGATTATATTTGAGTTGATAGTTTTCAGAACAAATAGACGTTAATGAAGAGTAAATTAAATTTTTCATGTAATAAAATATATTTTCAATGAGGAAAGTTTATCAGAAAAAAACTATTTGATGAAAACGTAATTGATGTTTAACCCGTAATCGGGGAAAAGTCACAAAAACTGACAAAACTATTTTGAAAACTAAATTTGAGAAAAGCTGAATTATTCACGTCATTATTTCACCAGGTCTGAATGTTGCATATTTAAAATGACTACCTGTGCTGTTGATGTGGGGCCCTCTGGTGGCAGACTGTGGCAATGCGTTCATTGAAAGCTACAATAACCGACGTTTTTTTGTCCACTAGAGGGCAGAGTAACTTCTTGATTTTACAACAAAACAATCACATTTCACCTGAATCACTTCCTGCAACATATAAAGACTCCGCCCACTAGCCACGCCCACCAGCCAGTGTGCTGCACTTATCAATAAAGTTCATACAGAAAGTTTGTTTCAACAGTAACAGAAACTAAAATAACTTTACTGAAACCGTACTAACGTGTTAAATAAAAGAAGTTTAGCTCTCAGATTAAAAACCTGTAGAGCCAAACAGTTTGACATTGAATAAAAGTTGAGACGACGTCCAAACCTCATCAGGCGTTGAAATATTTAATCAAAATAAAAAACTAATCTGACGTCGAAGTATCAAAACGTTTCAGACGCAGGAAACTAAAAACTAAAAACAATTAAATCAAACAGATGCTGATAAATTAATGTTTTGAAATATTAAATGATGAATTTATTTATAATATTTGAAACTGGGCTGATCAGAGTCACGTCTGTTAACATAGAAGGTTAGGTTTGATGATTTGAAACCAGTTTTTTATTTATTAAACACTTTTCTCATAAAACAGTAAAAATCATTTTGAGTCTGTTGAAGAAAAATTCACCTTAAATGCAGTCGAACATTAAAACGCAGCGTCTGATTTAATGGTAAAACTGACGCAACAGGAATGTTTGACTGTGATTGACAGGAGCGTCAGCCAATCAGCTGACTCCAAACATACAAGGTCAGATGAAGGATTTAAGGCGGACCTTTACACGTCCACTCAGCAACTGATGTTTGTGCCTGACGTCCAGGAGCTGCCTCTGCCTGTTACATCACTTCCTGTGTTCATCGAGAGACAGGCGGCCGGTGCAGGAAGAAGTGTTTTGTCAGCGAAGAGCGGCGGACGCAGGGTGACGAGGAGGAGGGAGGTGAGGGGGGCGGGTCTTGGTCTCAGATGTAGAACTGATGAGCGGCCAGATTGTCCATGAACGGCTGAACCAGGAAGTCGGTGGAGAAGTAGAAGACGAGGCCGAAGGTGATGGAGATGGGCAGCGCCGGCAGAGCTTTCTTAAAGATGGCCAACAGCAGCAGAGTCAGACACAGACCCTGAGGAACACGTACACTGCGTCAGTAGTCCGTCAATATGTTGTATCATCAAGATGTCCCAGGGAACAGTCGTACAGACGAGCCGCTATACGAGCAGAGGCTGACACACCCGTTAACAAAGTCAAGAATAAAATACTTACAATGAGAATGGCGACGAAGCAGGCGAGTGTCGTGTTCCAGTCGCCGCCGGTCGCTGCAGCTTTTCCAACCAGAACGCTGTAGAAGATGAAATCACCGAGGCCAAGCTTCACCCCCCCTGCAGACACACACACACACACATTATTTCATGAGGCTGTACAGCTTTGGTTTTAATCTGAAATACTCTTCATGAACTCACTGTCTTCCTCCAGGTCGTCTTCTGGAAACGTCCGGGACTGTCGTCTCTCAGGCTCCACCTCCCTGCCACTATGCCCCACCTCCTCATCTGATGAAGAAAATGGCAGCAGAGTGGCAGTGTTAATTCAATTAACTGGTAACGAAGGTAAACATCCGACAACCACAAATTATCACATCATTGAAGTAAAGTCGTACAAGTCGTAAAGTTGTAAAGTCGTAGAAGTACAAGTTGTGAAGTTGTACTACAGTCAAAGTCTTAAAGTCGTTCTGTCTTTCCGGTTCCTTGTGACTGAGCAGTTGTTGTGTTGCACCTGATTCGTGGTCGGAGCGTTGAGCGTCCATCGGGCTCGCCATCCCCACTGTCCACATCATGGCAGCTAAACACACATAAATCAATCAAATT
Organism: Hippoglossus stenolepis; assembly: GCF_022539355.2. Classification (NCBI taxonomy): domain Eukaryota; kingdom Metazoa; phylum Chordata; class Actinopteri; order Pleuronectiformes; family Pleuronectidae; genus Hippoglossus; species Hippoglossus stenolepis. The sequence goes on from NC_061484.1 coordinate 31,060,738, forward strand.
ACAGAGTCATCGCTTCCTGCCGGTCGGCCACGAGTCAGCTGTATTTCTCTGTACATGTGTAACTCTGTGGTATCGCTTCTGGTCATTGATCACTGGACGTGTGATGGACTCACAGGAGTAGATGAGGGCGGGGAAGATGGGCTCGTTGCGCTCCTGAGCCGTCTCCACCAGCATCCTGAGAGGACCTTTAGGAGACAGGACGGCCACCAGATCTGCAACAACACAAACAACCTGAGCAAAGCATGATGGGAAGGCTGACACAGTAACCAGACGTGGAACCATCAGCGGCGCAGGCTGAATTAGAGCCTGAGAGAAACGCAGCGTTTACTTCCTGCTCACAGAGGAGACCATGTGACCAGGACATTAACAATGATGCTGAGGCAGAGTCGCTGTTTCTCATTGGTCGGCTGCAGGAGCACAGACGTCATTGAGCTTATTTTAATTTTCTACAAGGAGCTTTTCATTTTGGTTGATTTTGGCGCCTCTGTACACTGACTGACAGCTCAAAGACACGCCCACATGCACCCATTGGACGGCTAGCTGTCAATCCCACTGTGGTATCCCCCCCCCAACACATCCGGCGCTTTCTGGTCTATTTGACTCTAAATGATCAGAATTTACTAAATGAACATCAGCTGAATTGAAGAGGTGGAGTCATTTTCTCTTCTATAGAAACTACCAGTGGAGTCGCCCCCTGCTGGTCATTACACAGAAGACAGGATTCAGACACTTCTGCTTTGGCTTCACTTTTTCGGAGTCCATGACTGTGTCTCAGTTTAGGCTCCGCCTCATTCTCAGGCTGCATTTTTAGACTGATTGCCGTCAGTCTACATGGCTTGTGAAGGAGGCGGTCCCTGGATTGGGACACGCCCAGTCTTAAAAACATTCTCGTGATAGCGTGTTGTAACGCGATACTAATGATTTTTTGTCTTTTTTCAATTGAGTTCAACTTAATTCATATTGAAACACAGCAGCTTTTACCAACACCAACTGTTGAAGGAGATTTGATGATGAAGAAAACCTTCTGATCTCAGAGACGCTCAGAGACCCACCGTAGATAGAGATGGCTCCCAGGATGACCCAGGCCGACCACTCCGGCAGGTATTTGATGAAGACGAGGGCCATGAGGGCGCTGATCAGGATGAGGTAGGCCTGCTGCAGCGGGAGCGGCCCCTTCCAGTGGATACAGATCATCCCCACGGCCCCGAAGTTCCAGATGATCACTCCCACCGTCGGGTAGTCCACGGCCAGGTTGTACGTCTTAAACACTTCACTGAAAAACAGAGGTGTGTTCATGTTCCAGCTGACAACGCCCTGCGCTCTGATTGGTCCAACTGTTCCCTGACTGTGGTGTGAATAGAGCTATGAGTGAAACTGACCCGAGGTACATGAAGCTGAACCAGAAGAGCAGCATGAGGGAGGAGAGGATGAGCCAGCCGTGGATGAACTGAACAGATCACAGTTACATTAACGTTCAGGAAACAAGCATAACCACCAGGACCAAACTAAATGGCGTCTGTCAGTGACGCCTCGACTAGCCGGCTTTCTGACCTTGTAGCAGCGATACTTGTAGAGGACGACCAGGAAGATGGTCATGACCACGATGACGCTGATCATGATGATGGTGTTGAGAACGGAATTGAGGAGCCGGCGGCCGACAGACGCAGTGTTCTCTGTGAACGGCGTGTAGATCCTGCGGGGACAAACATCACGGTTAGCTGTGAGCAGCAGCGGCGTCCTGCAGGTGCCGGCTGAGTCGTGGACCTACAGCTGCTGGTCCGTCTTCTCCGTGTAGAAGCTGACCGACTTGATGGTGGCGACCACCACCACCATGCAGAGGGTGACGGGGATGAACAGCATGATGACGTGCTTGGCGCCGTACTTCAGAGTCAGCTCCTCGTCGTCTGCATCCACCTCCTGATCTGAGCCTCCCCCATCACCACATCCTTCTACGGCCGCTGGACCCATCCGCCTGCTGACCCCGGGCTGCACCAACAGAGGGCGACATTCAGCATCAGTGCAGCAGGAAGAACAACAACATTCTTCCAGGACAGTTCTTAGTTACGCAACCTGACGTAAGCGAATACAGAACAGAGACGTGACCTTTACCCTATTGGTCGGCGCTTCATCTGAGGCGCTGACGTCAGGATCTGGTTGGTACGACGACACCACTGGATTCTCTGACGGGACCAACGCCGTCCTCTCGTTGTAGAACTCCTCGTCACTGTCTGAGGCGTTCATGGCACCGACTGCAAATCACCAACCAGCAGTTAGACTCCGCCCACACGGACAGCCGGAGAACACGTGTTGTATGACCATTTACGTACACTGGTCATGTGGTGTAAACAGGAAGTAGATTGTCTACTGTGTAGTTGGTTGCTTAGTTACAGTAAATAATAAAAAAAAACTGCAATGGTGATTTCTTTATGACCTTGTGCTGCGGCCAGCCACCAGGGGGCGATGCATTCTGGTTATTATTAACAACACAGTGGACTCAGTTTCCCACAATGCATCGTGACAAGTAGTGCCTGTCCTGTGGTCACTAACCAGGTAATATAGACCATCATGCATCGCGCTCGCTCAGTTGATCTCAACCTTAAAATGATGATCAACGAGAACAGGCGAGACAAACTCCGGACCGTCAGCTCGACGTGACCGCGCTCCGCCACGGTGCACGCGGACTGGGTTTATTCACTGTTCTCATATTGTATTGACAATCTAATAAATAAATATAAATATGTATATAAACAGATTTTACCTGAGAAGCAGCGCAGAGATAAACACCGACACACAACCCGGAACTCAGCGGTCAGCTGAGAGGCACACTCGTCATCACGTGATCACGTCTGCGATGACGTAGTGTTTCACTCCGCCCTGTTTATTTAGTTATTGAGTAAAAGTTCCAAGCCTGACGTCATTATTTAAAAAATACATCATGGGAATAAGAGACAGTAAAATATCTTAAAATAAATAATATTATATATTTATAAAATATAATATGTTGATTAAATGAATAACTGTTAATAAAATGAAAAAAAATATATCGATAAAATACAACAATATGTTAATAGAATAAAACATTAGTAAAACTGATAACTTATTTAAAAAAGTAACTAATATGTTGATCAATTAAACATACGTGAACAAAAATATAAATTATATATAGATAGAATATGATTGACGAAATTACCAAAATATGATATAAATATATTATATAATATTTATATATATATATATATGCTCCTGTATCTATACTGCAGACTACTGTAAAGTATATTTCTATTCTATTCTATTCTATTACATTACATTATATTATATTATATTATATTATATTATATTATATTATATTATATTACATTATTACATTATTACATTATATTATATTATATTGTATTACATTATTACTTTATATTACATTATATTATATTATATTATATTATATATTACCACTCATCATGTGTCTCACTGCCCCTCCCTCCCGCTCAGCCCCGCCCCCTGCTGACCGGAGAACCGGCCGGTGAAGGGGGACTTTGTGACCGGACATCACACGATGTCGGCGGCAGCAGAGAGAGCTGCTCTCCCTCCGGGCCGGACGGAGGCGGAGCCCCCGCTGGGGTCCGGTGCAGCCGGGGAGCGGGACGGACGAGCCCCGGTGCCGATGAACCTGTTCGCAACCTGGGAGATGGACCGGTCATCTCCGAGCTGCGTGCCCAGGTAAGAGGATTAAAGTCCGGCCAGAGAGGCTGCTGCCCGGTGAGGTGTGTGTGTGTGTGTGTGTGTGTGTGTGTGTGTGTGTGTGTGTGTGTGTGTGTGTGTGTGTGTGTGTGTGTGTGTGTGTGTGTGTGTGTGTGTGTGTCTAGCTATCTGACATCAGGTGAGACCCCTATGGGTGAGACTCATGAACAAGAAGCTGCAGGACAGAGGAGGAGGAGGAGGAGATGGAGGAGAAGAAGAGTGCAGCTGTAGCGTGACTCTGTGAAGACGTCCTGTTGGACTGATGAAGATGAGGAGGAGCTGATGGTGAAGAACCTGCAGAGTGTGATCTGGTCGTCCTCACTGTCGATGAAAAGGTCAAACACACTTCATCTCCCAGAATGCCTAGAGAGAGCTGAGGCCCCTGACCCTGGGTCAGAGGCTTCATGATGGACTAAAGATCAGAGACAGTTACATCACATTGCAGCAGCCAATCAGAACAATCCAAAAACATAAACATGTTGAAGATTGATGGTCGTCCTCGCTCTCTCATCCCTCCACCTGTTCACGGCAGATTAGTCGGGGTTAACCAACTCCACCAATCACAGATAATCCTCTTAGACACCAGGAAGCAGGAACCTGTCGGTCGTCACCACGCAGGTTTACAAAGTTTAAACTGTGTGTTTATGTGATGCCAATAATCACAGTGATTATCATCACGTGTGGGAAGTTCGGACAAATATCCAGATTTAAAGTGTTTCTACTTCTATGATCTGAACCATGGACTGTGAATAAAAATGGAAATAGACGTCAGTAAACATTTGGGAGTTTATGTCTCAGTCTCTAGTTTCAAGTCTTCTTCAAACAGCTGATTTAGTGAATTATGATCATTTAGAGTCAAACAGACCATAAAGCACTGTCCTTTATGAACCAAGGTGTTAACACAGCAGGAGACGTCCTCCACTGAACACGTGTGACAGGAAGCTGATGTGTGACGGACAAGTTCCTGCATGATCCTGATCAGAAACATGAACAAACATCAGAGAGATAAGAACGACCTGAAATGACAGAAACCATCTTTGACAAACATTTATTTAACGTCTACTTTGATTTTTGTCCAAGTTTTGTCCATGTCCCATCTGCTAACATGGAGCAGGTTTATGATCTATACTGCAGCCAGACACCAGGGGGCGATAGAGACAATTTGTCTTTACTTTAGGGAGCCGTCATGTCGTCCATCTTTATTTACAGTCTGTGGGCTGAACTGTCAAATCTTTTACAAATGTTCCTGGTTCCCAGATGTTGAATCCCTGACAGCATCTGTCATCTCTGCCAGTGTCAGCTGACTTCCTGTTTCCATGGTTTTAGTATTGTGTGTGTGTGTGTGTGTGTGTGTGTGTGTGTCAGGTTGTGTAGTCTGACTCTGAAGAAGCTCCTGGTTCTGAGGGAGTTGGACCGAGAGCTCAGCTCCGTCGTGATCGCTGTGAAGATCCAGGTCAGAGGAACGTTTCACACCTGCTCCTGAATTTACAGGTTTAACTGTTGATTTAAACACGTATGATCCGCTGTGAATCTGAACACGTCTTCACACCCGAACCTCAGGGCTCCAAACGAACTTTGAGATCCAACGAGTATCTTCTTCCTCCAGACGGCGTCATGGCAACTGACCTGGAGCTCACCTTCTCACTGCAGGTTCATATACGTCATCACAGATTCATACGTTCAGATCATCTGTCCATCAGTGACTGTATATAAAGACCATCAGTGACTGTATATAAAGATGATCAGTGACTGTATATAAAGACCATCAGTGACTGTATATAAAGATGATCAGTGACTGTATATAAAGATCATCAGTGACTGTATATAAAGATCATCAGTGACTGTATATAAAGATGATCAGTGACTGTATATAAAACGATCAGTGACTGTATATAAAGACCATCAGTGACTGTATATAAAGACCACACTGTATATAAAGATGATCAGTGACTGTATATAAAGATGATTAGTGACTGTATATAAAGAGGATCAGTGACTGTATATAAAGATGATTAGTGACTGTATATAAAGATGATCAGTGACTGTATATAAAGATGATCAGTGACTGTATATAAAGATGATCAGTGACTGTATATAAAGAGATCGAAACCATCAGTGACTGTATATAAAGATGATTATGACTGTATATAAGAGGTCAGTGACTGTATATAAAGATGATTAGTGACTGTATATAAAGACCATCAGTGACTGTATATAAAGATGATCAGTGACTGTATATAAAGATGATCAGTGACTGTATATAAAGAGGATCAGTGACTGTATATAAAGATGATTAGTGACTGTATATAAAGACCATCAGTGACTGTATATAAAGATGATTAGTGACTGTATATAAAGACCATCAGTGAGTGTATATAAAGACCATCAGTGACTGTATATAAAGATGATCAGTGACTGTATATAAAGATGATCAGTCACTGTATATAAAGACCATCAGTGACTGTATATAAAGATGATTAGTGACTGTATATAAAGAGGATCAGTGACTGTATATAAAGATGATTAGTGACTGTATATAAAGACCATCAGTGACTGTATATAAAGATGATCAGTGACTGTATATAAAGATGATCAGTGACTGTATATAAAGAGGATCAGTGACTGTATATAAAGATGATCAGTGACTGTATATAAAGAGGATCAGTGACTGTATATAAAGATGATTAGTGACTGTATATAAAGACCATCAGTGACTGTATATAAAGATGATTAGTGACTGTATATAAAGACCATCAGTGACTGTATATAAAGATGATCAGTATGTAAAGACTGTAAGATCAGTGACTGTATATAAAGAGGATCAGTGACTGTATATAAAGACCATCAGTGACTGTATATAAAGATCATCAGTGACTGTATATAAAGATGATCAGTGACTGTATATAAAGATGATTAGTGACTGTATATAAAGAGGATCAGTGACTGTATATAAAGAGGATCAGTGACTGTATATAAACTCTGTTTTTCAGTATCCTCATTTCCTGAAGCGAGATGCAAATCGTCTCCATGTGATGCTGCAGAGGAGGAAAAGATACAAGAACCGAACCATCCTGGGCTTCAAAACTCTGGCAGTGGGAGTCATCAACATGGCCGAGGTACGACCACGGGACGTACCACCACGGGACGTACCACCACGGGACGTACCACCACGGGACGTACCACCACACTTTTGGATTGTAACTGTGTGTGTGTATGTTTGTGTGTATGTGTGTGTACGTGTGCGTCCCAGGTGATGCAGCACCCGACTGACAGAGCCCACATCCTCGGTCTCCATAGCAACCTGAAGAATGCCTCTGTGCGTGCGGCGGAGTTGAGTGTCCTCTCTCTCTCCAGCCAGCCAATCGAACTGGAGGAGACGAGTGGTCACCATGGCAACATCACCAAGGCCTTGGGTAGGAGAACATGACCTTCTCATTATGCACTGGCTCCTGATTGGTCCTCCTCCTCTTCATCGTCTCAGATCATAGAGATAAATACAGAACGTTTACTACTTTTATGAACCTAAGCTTTTACATCTTTCGACTTAAGGGTCAAATAATCTTTACACGATGATCTGAGTCAAACTTGAGTTTCAGTTTAGTGAAAGTAAAAGTTTCTGTGGTTCTGTTCTCACCACAACAGCCAGAGAAGAACCATAAGCACAAACTCAAAGTGGCAGCTCAGCTCTGTCCATGTGCCTCTCTCCCCTGTGGCAGCAGAGGAGGTGTAGGAGCACTGGTTACTCCCCAGGTACAGGAGGAGGTTCTCTCAGCCTCCTCCTGTACCTGGGGAGTAACCAGTGCTCCTACACCTCCCTGTGGCAGCAGAGGAGGTGTAGGAGCACTGGTTACTCCCCAGGTACAGGAGGAGGTTCTCTCAGCCTCCTCCTGTACCTGGGGAGTAACCAGTGCTCCACCTCCCTGTGGCAGCAGAGGAGGTGTAGGAGCACTGGTTACTCCCCAGGTACAGGAGGAGGTTCTCTCAGCCTCCTCTGCTGCCACTTTGAGCAAAAATGAACAATTGTTGTGTTGTTGTGTTCACAGTTTGTTTGTTGTGTGTGTGTGAACAGACCGCTCTCCTGACATGGAGAACTACTGGGAGGACGATGACGACAGCTTCTCCTCTGAACAGGAAGGAAGTGATGATGCAGTCCCGCCTCAGGTGATTGACAGCTCGTCATCTTCAGAAACTCAAACCCTGTTTGATCTTTTCATTCATTGACTTGTTGTTTTCATTTTCAGTCAGTGTTTCAGTTTTAAACTTGTTGATTCAGTTTAATATTTGATCCCAAAAGCTTTGTTTTTAATATTTGTACCATTAGTTATTTGGTAAAGTTGAGACTTAGATTTAAAAATGTTTCTCGGAGACAGTGGAACATTGACTTTGGTGTTAGGGTAGAGAAGGATCCACCCACTGGATCCTTTGTTGCTCAGGAACAGAAGAACGTCTTGAAGGAGCCTTTGAAATGAGAGGACTTGGGCCCATTTCCCCTATTTTCAACAGCTATGTTTCTTTTAATCACGTCCATGACGTTTCTTTTGTTTTTTTCTCAGGACATGTATGATGATGATGACGATGTTCAGGGAAAGATGAAGAAGTCCCGTGGGAAAATGATCCGAACAACCTCCCTGACGCATGTGAGGACCAATCAGAGCACACCGGTCACCTGATTGGCTCAACAGTATAAAAGTTTGATCAGACGAAGAAACTTTAACTTTTCTCTTTGTTTTTTTCTGTCGTTCAGCAACCGAACTTCAAGCAGAAGTTTGTGGCTCTGATGAAAAGATTCAAAGTGACTGATGA
>NC_061484.1:31074275-31116775 GCF_022539355.2 Hippoglossus stenolepis
GCTAGAGGTCGTTGAGAAAGTTCTCTACATGCTGCTGGTTCTATGGGTCGTTCAGAAGGTTGTAGATATGTATCAGGTTCTACAGATTGTTAAGTAGGTTCTGGACGAACTCTAGGTTCTTCCGGTTGTCAGAAGGGTCTAGACCAGGGGTCTCCAACCTTTTTACTCCAAGAGCTGCTTTGAGCCACTTGAAACGAAGCCGGTTTGGTGAATAATGACTGTTGTCTTTTAAGCGTAGTTTTCAGCTCCTTGACCTTCTCTGTCCGTCTGGTACCTGCCGGAATGTTGAAAAGTGGATGTGGACTTTGGTGAAGTGTTTTTTTTTTCATTCTTTAGGTTCTTTGGGTCATTCAGAAAGTTCTGGGAGACGTGAAGAGTAGGAAGTAGCTGCCTTTCACCATGTTTCCACGTCGGCCATTTTCCTCTGATGTCACGCTCATGATGATGTCATCAGAATAATCCAGGTCTGTGATTGGCTACGTCACAGTTTGTGTGTGTTCTGTTTAGATCCGGTCGATGTCGCAGTTCGAGTGTCCCGGTATCTGAGCGGAGCTGCTGTCTCTCACCTGTGTCCCATCTCTGAGGCGATGCTCACCTGTAAACACAAGAGGTAAAACATGTGACGTCCTTGTCCTCTCCTCCTTTCTGTCGTTTTCATTCACTCTCTTTATCCACAAATCGAAGTTAGAATTCAGCGAGCAGCTGAATCTCTCTCAGCTCAGATTCGCTTCCTTGGACCTTCATCAGAATCTGTGTTCAATGAAGCTGTGATGAATAAATATCGTCTGTTCCTTCGCAGCCCAGACGACGACTCCTATCAGAAGTTTGTTCCTTTTATCGGGGTGAGAAACAGCGTGTGTGTTATGACTGCGTCTTGATATGCTGACATCATCACTGTGTTTACATCACAAGTGTGGGAAAGAGACACTCTGTCACCACACATTTTATTTTGACAGTGTGACAGGAAGTTGTTTGGTGCTTGTGATGCTAACAGTAAAAAAACCACAGCTCCCATTAAAACACCATCGTGAGCTGTTTGACGTCGCTCTTAGTCTCATGACAGAAACATGAAAAGTCTTTTTGGTTTAATGTTGGTTGGAAAACCAGCTTTCAGGTGCATTACCGCCACCTACTGGGCTGGAGATCAGAGCATTGACACACAGAAGAATGAATCCACCACAGACACCTGTGACCTTTAACCTGTGCGCACCAGGGGCTTATGGGAAATGGAGTCTGGTAAAGGTCTTGAACATGAATATATCAAAACATAAACTATGACACACTTTTTAAAAACTAAATGTAAATGCATCATGAAGCGCAGACAGCAGAGTCTTGTTGCCATGGAGACATGCTGATGATGTTAAGTGGCGCTCTGCTCTCTTTGTTCCAGCTGGTGAAGGTCGGCATCGTGGAGCAGAACTTCCTGTCCACCTCAGGTAAGACCAGCTCCTCCCCCTGCTCCTCCCCCTGCTCCTCCCCCGTCTCGTCACCGTGTCTCGCCTTTCTCTCCACAGTCGACTCTGATGACATCATACTGGGGTCTCCTCCCTCCCAATCAGGAGCACCGATCAGCATCACCTCCACACCTCCCCCCTCCCCCTCCAACAGGTACTTCCTGTTTTCATCTGTTTGAAGATGTAGGGTGTAGCAGTGTACACGACCTGTGACCTCTGACCCCTCATGTCCAAGCAGCTGTTCGGGGGAGGTGATGGGTCTGCAGGTCGACTACTGGAGCAGTCAGGGGGGAGGAGGGGGGAGGAAGGAGGGCGGGATGAAGAACACGCTGAAGAGCAACTTCCGCTCGCTGCAGGTGTCGAGGATCAGCGGAGGAGAAATGATGAGTCTGACGGTGGTGATGAAAGAGAAGAACAAGAAAGGTGAGGAAGAGGACGATGATGATGATGAGGAGGAGGAGGAGGAGGAGGAGGAGGAGGATGATGATGATGATGATGATGAGGAGGAGGAGGAGGATGATGATGATGGTTGTCTGTGTGTGTGTTTGTCTCTGTCAGTCATGTTCCTTAGTAAGAAGACGAAGGAGAAGGAGGCGGAGTCGAGGAGTCAGGTGATTGAAGGAATCAGCCGGTTGATCTGTACATCGAAACACCAACACACACTGAGAGGTACAGACACACACACACACACACACACACACAGACACACACAGGTAAATGCACACGGAGAGTTATACAAACACACACTGAGAGGTACACACACACACACCAACACACTTACGTCACGAGTTCCATCATTAATTCAACTGAATGTTTTCATGTTGTTTACTTCCTGTTTAACATTAATGTGACATCATTTGAAATCATAACAGTGTATTAATAAATTTAAGAATTCAAAAATATCAGTAATGTCATAAAAACAGTGGGACAATGTGTTGTATAATAAAGAACAAAAACTAATAATAAATGAGAGAAACTCAGTTGATCCTTGGGGGAAATTGGCTGAATAATCTTGATCGCCCCCTGGTGGCTGGCTGCAGTGTAGGTCATAAAGACCACCTCGTCATTATCGCTGATCCATTAGTCAATCGGCTGATCGTCTGTGTCTCAGTCTCTATAGACGGAGTCGAGTGGAACGATGTGAAGTTCTTCCAGCTCGCCGCCCAGTGGCCGACGCACGTCAAACACTTTCCTGTCGGAATCTTCAGCTCCAACAAACCCTGATCCACGCTCTCCTCCTCATCCTCATCCAATCAGCCTTCAGCAGCAGAACCTTCTCTGCATCGCATCATGTTGGAAAAAAAATATCTGTAACTTGTAAGTTACTTTAAAAAATAATTGACATTATAAAAAGAATATGTAAAACTTCATGTAAATACTGTACAGTTTCAGATCAGAGATAATGTTTGTGGATTTGATTTAATTGACATTCTGGACAAACCAGCAGGAGAGAAGGTTATTGTCAATTTAATTTGGATCAAATCACACTTGTAAACGTTAGTCTCTAAACATGTTACATGTCACAGTGAAGCATCGTGTTCTCAGAATCTGCTGCTGCACTTCTCTCCTATAAACCTTTGTGAATTTAACCCTCTATTATCCTTCGATTAAACCACAGAGTGTTTTCACAGGAAAAAGTATTAATATTTGATCCACATTTGTTTTGGTTATTCAGGATGAAATTGAGGTCATTTTATAATCGTATTCTTCACTTGGACTACAGGGTAGACTTAGTGCTGCTAATGTCATTGAAACGCTTCCACGCATCTTCAGCCAGGTCCGAGACTTCAGATCCACATTTGTGTTCCTCATAACATTTGAGTTGGATCTAACTGGGATGACGATGGAGAGTGGAGGCGCGTGTATGGTGCAGTTCATGATGTTCACTTTGACAACAGAGCAATGAGGCTGGATGTCTGAGAGAACACTGTGTTTGGTTAGTAAAGGACTGTTGTGTTCTCCTTACAGTTCTGATGAGGATGATATTCTATTTGAACATAAAGATCTTTCTAAATGTTTGAAATTGTGTTTATTATGTTATGTTTTATATAAATATATGATAATGTTTCAAGTACCTGAAACATAAACGGTGGATCCTTTTCTGGAGGTTTTTAACTGCTTGGGTCAAAATGACCCGAGGAAAAACAATGTTAGTAAATTTGATGGTAACCGGAGAGTTAAAGATCAAAGTCTGTGGTAAACGCACTTCTGTCCAGCTCCTCAGATGTGGAAGTAAAATACCTCGTTAACCCCGATGGTTAGGGGGCGTGTCAGACCGGCTGCTAGGAGTGCATAATGCAACAACAACCTACGAAAGTCAGGTAAAGGGAGAGTGGAGGTCCGCATTTCCTACATGTGCTGAAACAGGTCAACCAATCATAACAGAGTAAATCAGCTGACCAATCAGAGCAGACTGGGCTTCATCAGGACGGGGGTCTTAAAGGGACAGGAGCTACAAACAAGTGTTGGACAGTGGCAATGGACAGTCTGAGGACAGTAATGTGTTTTCTGAACATTTGAGCATGTTAACATTTTACAGTCATGACACTAATTCAAATTATCAACATGAACACATTTTGGTTCGCGATCTGTGTGGACCAATCAGAGGAGAGAGTTTTAGAAACATTCAAGAGAAAAGACAACATGTGACTTACTGAACTTTAATATTTAGAGGAAAACATCCAAACAGCCAATCACATCAGACTATTGTGAATGGTGTCTGCTCGTCCATGTTGTGTGAGTCCATGCACTCACACACAAACATACACAGCATTATAACATTAAAGTTCACTGCTGCAGTTGTTCATGTCCAACACATAGAGCAGAGAGTCTCTGGTTGACAGAGTTCAACACCAAACTATGGAACCTCCTACACTTCAAAATTAACTATGGTTCAAACTTAGTGCAGATATTCACAAAGGTGCATCACTATCGCTGCAGCTCCTGCAGACGTCGACAGCAGGAGCTGCCTCCTTCACCACGGCTAATGGTGGTCACTACAGTGGTTGTGGATTCAAAGTCCATGCACGTCAAGATTAAAGTAATACTTTGCTTAAAGGTACAGGTGAAAGTTTGGTGATGTAGGTAAAAGTCTTTAAATATTCAGGAGGTAAGTGACTAAAAAACTAAAAAGTCTCAGAGGTCACCAGCACTCAGCAGCCAGACAACAGTCCAACGTGTCACAAGTTAGAAAGAGGGGTTCACAAGTTTTCAGGGTTCCCCCAAAAACCTTCAGAGATTAAAAGAGACACTCAAAAATCTGTGGAATCATTCAGGAACCTTAAGAGACCCAAGATGTTTGACTCCATTAGAAATTCAAAAACCCACAACATCTGTACAGTTCAAATATTCAGACAAGTGTTAGAACTGTTACGTGTCCATCAGAATCTTTAGGAAACCATGTCAACGCCATAGAAACCTGGCAGAACCAAAAAAGAAATAGTTGATGCTCATCCAGACCCTTGAAAAAAAAAACAGGAACCTGTGAAAATATGCAGGAACCGACAGTCACCTTTAGAAATCCATAAACAGTCAGGAAGGTGTGATAGACATTGGACGTCTTTCCACACTTTTAGACAAATAACAGAACTAATAGGAACCTGCAAAAATATGCAAGAACCTTTGTTATCTTCATATACACAAAGAACCAGTAGAATCCTAAAAAAAGGGTTAGGGTTAACGATGGTTTCAACCTTTTAAAGAACATAAAACTACTAGAAAGAATCCTTCAGAACATGTTTATCTGTGTTTAGAACCTGTCAGATCAGCAAAGAACCTATGAGCATTATAGATTTGATCCAAAATTTAAAAACAAGGTTAAGAAGATGCAGTTCCTCTAGAGCCTTAAGGAATCCAGCAACTGGCAGGAATCTTACAACATTTAGACAAAGAACAGAAATGAGAGGAACCTGTCAGAATGAGCAGGAACATAATGGAGCCTTTGTAAATCCAGAACCTTTGTCGAACCCTTCAGAAGCATACATCTTAGAATCCCTGTACATGGCAATATGCTTCTAATGAGGAGAGGACAATGTACATCAACCACAGGCTGAAGAACAAACAGGTGGTGAGAATCTTTGGGACCCGGGGGCCACCGAGCTCCCCTCCGATCTCAGGCCGCCGGCGGTAGAGGAGAACACCGAAACAGATAAAGGCGAAGATGGTGAAGAGTGTGACGGAGAAGGCCAGCGTTCCTGGGTCGACCTTGAATTGCTGGCCCTGGGAGTAGTGGTAGATGGCAGCGATGGACCAGGCCACGCCGATACCCAGGAAGACGTTGACCGCGTTGCTTCCTGTCACATTGCCAATGGAGGCGTCGGCATATTGGTCCTGGATGGCGGATACTTTACTGGCAAAGGTGTCTGAGGGAGAGAGAGAGAGTAGGGATGAAGTGAATGGAATGTATCGCAGTGGGATTCACAGAAGGGAAGGTTTGTGTTAGACCTGGTACTGAAGTCCCCAAAGCCACAAACACCACAGCAGTCACAGAGTCTTTGAGGCCGACGGTGCAGCCGAAATGAGACGCCAGGTCACCGATCACCGCCGTCAGCATACCGATGACAGAGATGGAGACGACGAAGCAGGCCCAGCCGTTCCAGTAGTCGGTGGGAGGAACTAAGGCAAACAGGAGTTTCCAGAAGATGGTGAGGAAGTGCATGACGTAGTCGAAACAGGAGGGCAGTTTCTCCTCACCGGATTCATCATCATCACCTGAGGAAGATGCTCGAGTCAACACTGATTGATATTTTTGTGATGATACTCGAGGAGCCTGTTTTCTTCTCCTGTTCTATTTGTTTTACCCTCAGATCCACAATCTACTGACACAGAGACAAAAAGAGCAACATCTCCGGTCGAGTCTTTACCCGAGCCGACTGTGATGGCCTCCACAAACTGCTCCCTCCAGCTGTTGGTCCCGATCAGCAGAGCCAGGTTGGTCTTCTTGAGGAGTTTATCCACGGTGCTCTGAACAGAACATCACAGGAGTCAGTGAACCATCATGTTCAAATCCTTTTTTTTCAGTTTTTGTTCTCGACACGAGCCACATGTCACTTTGGCTGAGCTTGTAATCAGGTCAACATCTGGCTCTGGTCCGGTTCAGACATAAAGAAATAATAATAAATCGAGTTCTGTGCGTTTTCTCTTGAAACTGACAAGATGAGAGAAATTTACCTTCACCCTGAGGATCATTACATTTTTATGATCAATAACTTTGAGGAGATCGTTAAGAGCAAAATCTCAAATGGGAAAAAAAAAAAGTATCACAATGTGATAACAGACAGACGCTAGTTAGCTTAGCACAAAAACTGGAGCCTGTACCAGTAATAACTCAGGTGTTCTGATAATGTGGAGGATATTAACCAGTTGCACCTTAAACTCGTACGACTCCTCGATGATGGCCTCCAGTTTGACGTGTTCGCCCAGCATTGGTCGACCCATCTCCGCGATCCGCCGCTCCTCTTCCTCCTTCTTCGTCCAAACCTCCTCACCCCCCTCCCCTGACACAAATATTGAACGAATGGATGAACAGAGGGATGAATTAGGGATGGATGGATGAGTTAATTGATGGATGGAGAAAATATGGACAGAAGAATGTACCTGTGATGTTGATGATGGCAGATGGGGCGGGATGCTCCCGGCCCTGGACCTTCCTGTAGACATCTCTTCCTGAAAAGGTACACAGGTAAACAGGTGAACAAGTTATCAGGTAAACAGGTGAACAAGTTATCAGGTGAACAGGTGAACAGGTAAACAGGTGAACAGGTGAACAGGTTAACAGGTAAACAGGTGAACAAGTTAACAGGTGAACAGGTGAACAGGTTATCAGGTGAACAGGTGAACAGGTGAACAGGTGAACAAGTTATCAGGTGAACAGGTGAACAAGTTAACAGGTGAACAAGTTAAAGGTAAACAGGTGAACAGGTAAACAGGTGAACAGGTGAACAGGTGAACAGGTGAACAGGTTATCAGGTGAACAAGTTAACAGGTAAACGGTGAACAAGTTATCAGGTGAACAGGTGAACAAGTTAGGTGAACAGGTGAACAGGTGAACAGGTTATCAGGTGAACAGGTGAACAGGTGAACAGGTGAACAGGTGAACAAGTTACAGGTGAACAGGTGAACAAGTTAACAGGTGAACAAGTTAAAAGTTAAACAGGTGAACAGGTAAACAGGTGAACAGGTGAACAGGTGAACAGGTTAACAGGTGAACAGGTGAACAGGTAAACAGGTGAACAAGTTAACAGGTGAACAGGTGAACAAGTTAACAGGTGAACAAGTTAAAAGGTAAACAGGTGAACAGGTAAACAGGTGAACAGGTGAACAGGTGAACAGGTGAACAGGTTATCAGGTGAACAAGTTAACAGGTGAACAGGTGAACAAGTTATCAGGTGAATATGTGAACAGGTTATCAGGTGAAGGAAAAAGTTATCAGGTAACAGGTAAACAGGAAAAGGTGAACAGGTATCATTCAGGTAACAAACGGTGAACAAGTTATCAGGTGAATATGTGAACAGGTTATCAGGTGAACAAGTTAACAGGTAAAACAGGTGAACAGGTGAACAGGTGAACAGGTTATCAGGTGAACAAGTTAACAGGTAAACAGGTGAACAGGTGAACAGGTGATCAGGTTATCAGGTGAACAAGTTAACAGGTGAACAGGTTATCAGGTGAACAAGTTAACAGGTGAACAGGTGAACAGGTAAACAGGTGAACAGGTGAACAGGTGAACAGTAAACAGGTGAACAGGTTATCAGGTGAACAAGTGAACAGGTAAACAGGTGAACAGGTGAACAGGTGAACAGGTGAACAAGTTAACAGGTGATCAGGTAAACAGGTAAACAGGTGAACAGGTGAACAGGTGAATAGGTGAACAGGTAAACAGGTAAACAGGTGAACAGGTGAACAGGTGAATAGGTGAACAGGTAAACAGGTGAACAGGTAAACAGGTAAACAGGTGAACAGGTGAATATGTGAACAGGTAAACAGGTGAACAGGTGAACAGGTGAACAAGTTAACAGGTTAAAGGTAGCTCATGTCCCTGATGTCGACCTGAAGCATCACAGCCTTCATCCAACAGTAAAAACAACGACATCACTCCTCCACGTTTACATGAAAACACTGGCTGATGTGCTTATATGTGAAATCTTCACAATAGAATGAATTACAATTACATATAAAAGCTTCTGACATAACTGGTGTGTTATATTTTGCATCATAATTTCTTTGAGGCGTTAATGATGTTTTCAGGCGTCTTTGTTTGTTCGTCCCTGTTTTCAATAAACAGAGAAAAACTGCACGACTGAGACACTGAAGAGGAAGTGACACGGAAACGTTTTCACCTTTAATAAAAACTGACCAACTGATTATTAGAGGAATGTGAATATGGGGATTAATTATCATTTATCATCTGATAAACTAAAGCTCAAAACTGTAGTGACAATGTGTGTCAACTGTACAAGACGTCTTCATTTCATTATTTCACTGAACACACATATATACTGTATATATATATATATATACATTACTGTATATATATTTATGTATATGTATATATGTATATATGTATGTACACATATATACATATATATGTATATATGTATGTACACATATATATATATATATATATATATGTATATGTATATATGTATATATGTATGTACACTGCTCAAAAGAATTAAGGGAACACTTAATCTTCACAGCAAGTCAGGTACATTTCAGGGAGATCAATCGGTCCATTTAGGAAGCACAAGTCATAATGAATCAGTTTCTCTGACTGGGACTGTTTCTAACGTGGTGTCCACAGACAGCTGCTCTCTGCTGATCCTTCCTGACTCCTTCTACTTCTGGGTTCTGCTCCTCCTCACTGCTGGTAGCATGAGGAGCTACCTGCAGCTCCATCAGGCTGCACAGGTAGTCCAGCTCCTCCAGGAGGACACATCCATACCTGTGGTCACAAGAAGGTTTGTGTCTCCCAGCACAGTGTCCAGAGCCTGGAGGAGACACCAGGAGACACCAGGAGACATTACGCCAGGAGACACCAGGAGACGCCAGTAGAAGAGCATCAACCCAGCAGCAGGTATCTGCTCCTTTGAGGAGGAGGAACAGGAGGAGCACTGCTCTACAAAATGACCTCCAGCAGACTACAGGTGTGTTTCTGACCAAACTGTGAGACACAGACTCCATGAGGAGGCCTGAGGGCCGACGTCCTCTAGTGGGACCTGAACTGGAGCCTCGTTCTCCTCACAGATGAGAGCAGGTTCACACTGAGCACATGTGACAGGTGTGAACGAGTCTGGAGACGTCGTGGTGAACGTGAAGCTGCTGTAACATCATCTATAAATCCAGTTGAGCACCTATTGGACGTCATGTGTCGGTGCATCCGACGCCACCAAGTCCGTCCACAGTCCAGGAGGTGATGATCCAGGTCTGGGAGGAGAACCCCCAGGACTCCATCCTGCAGCTCCTCAGGAGCATCGTGTCCAGATGTTATCGGGTGTGCATACAGGCACTTGGGGGCCACACACAGTACTGAGACACATTATGAGTTGTGATGAAGTTCACGCAAGTTGGATCAGCTTGTGATTTCAGTTTTTTCTTTGATTTTCGGTAGGATTTTGAATCCAGCCCTCAATGGGTTAAAGATTATGGTTTACATTGATCGTTGTTACATAAGTTAGTTCTCAACAAATTATAGAATGTACATCAGCAAAGATTTTCAACTTGAATAATTCGTAATTAAGATCTGATGTGTGATTTAAGTGTTCCCTTCATTTGTTTGAGCAGATATATATACATATACATATACATGTGACGTTGTGACTGTGACGTTCCAGCGCTGCTTCCCTGTTATCGTAAACTTTGTTGCTTTAACACTTTGAAAGCAAATAGTTTCTTACCATACAGCCACTTGTCTAGTAAGAATCCAACAGAAGAATGAAATGAACTCAACAGAAAACACTCGTGTGTTACTACATTAGAAACAAAGTGCTGACTTCACTCACCTGTTTTGACGAATCCACCTGAAAGTTTGAGACAAATATGAGAGAATTGAGAAGCTGCTTGTGATTTTCTGTGAATCTTTAAACTGATAATGTTTCAGTGTTTGAGAGAAAACAGCAGCAGGACACACGAAGGAAAATCGATCATCTTACCGACTTCCTGAAGCAACAGAGCTGAAGAGAGGAGACAGACAGGAGACAAGTCAGAGAAACCAAGCAGAAAAAAGACAGACAGTCAATACCTGTCCTCAACCTGAAGGTCAGGTTCAACACAACAGACATCGCAACACTACAGTACACCTGACTCAAACGTACCTGACCCCCCCACACCTGTCCTAACTGTCCTAACATCGGTCCGAACTGACCCACACGTCCTAACTGACCCACACCTGTCCTAACTGACCCACAAGTCCTAACTGACCCACAAGTCCTAACTGACCCACAAGTACTAACTGACCCACATGTCCTAACTGACCCACATGTCCTAACTGACCCACACGTCCTAACTGACCCACATGTCCTAACTGACCCACCTGTCCTAACTGACCCACACATCCTAACTGACCCACAAGTCCTAACTGACCCACACACGTCCTAACTGACCCACATGTCCTAACTGACCCACATGTCCCTACATGACCAAGTCCTAACTGACCCACACCTGTCCTAACTGACCCACAAGTACTAACTGACCCACACGTCCTAACTGACCCACACCTGTCCTAACTGACCCACAAGTCCTAACTGACCCACACCTGTCCTAACTGACCCACAAGTACTAACTGACCCACACGTCCTAACTGACCCACACCTGTCCTAACTGACCACACACGTCCTAACTGACCCACAAGTCCTAACTGACCCACAAGTCCTAACTGACCCACAAGTCCTAACTGACCCACACGTCCTAACTGACCCACATGTCCTAACTAACCCACACGTCCTAACTGACCCACAAGTCCTAACTGACCCACACCTGTCCTAACTGACCCACAAGTACTAACTGACCCACACATGTCCTAACTGACCCACACGTCCTAACTGACCCACAAGTCCTAACTGACCCACACCTGTCCTAACTGACCCACAAGTACTAACTGACCCACACCTGTCCTAACTGACCCACACGTCCTAACTGACCCACACATGTCCTAACTGACCCACACCTGTCCTAACTGACCCACAAGTACTAACTGACCCACACCTGTCCTAACTGACCCACACTTCCTAACTGACCCACACGTCCTAACTGACCCACAAGTACTAACTGACCCACACGTCCTAACTGACCCACACCTGTCCTAACTGACCCACAAGTACTAACTGACCTACACATCCTAACTGACCCACACACGTCCTAACTGACCCACATGTCCTAACTGACCCACACGTCCTAACTGACCCACTCACCTAACTGACACACAAGTCCTAACTGACCCACACCTGTCCTAACTGACCCACAAGTCCTAACTGACCCACAAGTCCTAACTGACCCACACCTGTCCTAACTGACCCACAGTCCTAACTGACCCACACCTGTCCTAACTGACCCACAAGTCCTAACTGACCCACACGTCCTAACTGACCCACACCTGTCCTAACTGACCCACAAGTCCTAACTGACCCACACGTCCTAACTGACCCACAAGTACTAACTGACCCACACATGTCCTAACTGACCCACAAGTACTAACTGACCCACACATGTCCTAACTCATGAAGACAACAGAGAAACAGAAACAGAGCGACAGCAGCGAGATCAAAGGAACAAAAGAAGAAATGGTAGATGAAGAAAAGGTCAAAGGTCAGTGGAGAGGTCAAGGTGCCTCCTCACACCTGTCCATCTCCTCCTGTTCCAGTATGGTTCCTGCAGCTCTATGTAGAAGGTCGCCTGCTTATCGTACTCCTCATGGTCAATTATTCTAACGGTTACTGTCTTCCTGCGGACGACAGAGTACAGACAACAACAGTGGAGGGGGGTGTCAGAGGTCAGAGTTCATGCATTAGTCCAACAACACACATTCAAACACAGACAGATTAAGTCGGACAGAACTCCGTCAACATGGTGAGGAAGGGATGAGCTCACCTCATCAAGCCAGCAGGGGGCAGACTTTCTCTGGTTAAAGTCACAATGAAACTAACACGACTTTCTCATCGAGTTAAAGTCAAGAAGTCTACAACTCCCAGAATGCATTTCAGTAAAAATGGTCCAGTTCCATTACTTTCAGTGATGCTGTAAAGAAACTGTGATGAGTCATAATCTTTACGTCAACCACAGTTCCCACAATGCTTTGGGGAAACTGGGCAGGAAGTTTAATGTTGCCATGGATTCAGGGATTTAGCTGTGAAGTCAGCTACAGTTCATTTCCTGTATCTGTTCACATTAAGTCCAACTGTCAAAATAAAAGCCACTAAATTGACTGGTATCAGCTCATGTTCTTTCAAACTAAAAGCAGCTGAATTGACTGAGGTCACTTGATGTGAACTCAGTGATGGACGGACACGGGATCACTGTGATACTGAAACATCCGGATTCTACTTCAAGTTCTGCAGAATCTGAATTTCTGCTTTGAAACTGAATTTCTGTGGATGACATCAGAGACGATGACATCATCAGAGAGTGATGTCACACTGAGTCAGGTGTGTTCAGGTTCATTATGACTTTAACTGTCACAGTGAGATTGAGGATGTTTTTCTCTTTGAAGCCATGAGGTGAGTTTAGATTAACAAGGATCACAGGTCGTTAGTGATGTGGGCGGGGTTACAGCACAGGAAGGCGACGCCCCCACCTTTCCTCTCACTCATCTCCAGCAGCTGAGGTTCTCCAATCTCTAGGAAGAAGTTCTTGTTTTTCTCATATTCTTCATCATCGATTATATTGATCTCAATAATTTTGCTGAAAGAAAGAGAAAGCAGAAGAGGAGGTTGCCAAAGGAGGAGCGTGAAGACGTTCGAAGTTCGATAAGGAAAGAAAACAAGGTTGAAGAGAAACAGCCACAGAACAACATTCAGAAAAACAAGTGTCCAAAAAACCCTGCATGTGATCTGTGATCGGGGTAAACACATGAAACTGAAGTGCAGGAGTTGATGACATCACAGACTGTTCATTAAGCCCCTCCCTCAAACCTTGTCCAATCATATCTCAATACAGGTGAATTTCTCAACATGTGGAAGTTGTGCACGTGGAGCTGAAATCTGAAGTAAGCGCGATGCTAATATTGAGCTGGGCTAACTTGTCGTGAACCATCCGAGGCTCAGATTGGATTAATGAGATTATCTCCAGCACAGTCACATGCTGGAGATAATCTCATTAATCCAGAATCGACGGTGTTTGTGCGCTTGTTTTACGACATGTTGCCAATTAGAACTACCGTCAACAGAGCGCCACAGAACTAAGTCACAGTGTTCCACTTCCTGTTCCCTCGTCCTAAACTCGTGACATTTTTTTCGACATCATAAAATACATCAGTAAAAACTCCACGTCTGATTTTTAGGCTTTTTACATGTCGGTTGCTGACATGAGACGACAGAGGTCATCGGGGACGTTAAATGTGATCACGTCAAACATGAAGACAGATCAACTCACTCGCGCCTTCACAGCCAAGTTCAAGTGTCACGAAAAGGTCAACAACAACAAATTAAGAAGTTAAGTGATGGTGACGATGAAGTCATTTGATGTGATGTAACTTTTTACACCTGACGATTATACTTACTTACTAAACCAAAAACCAGAGGAACTTCCAGGGTGATGCTAATTTCAGGGTCGACAACAAATAAGACATCTCTGTGGTCGAGTCTGTTCAAAACCACAAAGTCAAGAGGCGTCGGAATCTCTGAGTCCTGCAGCGACACCTCGGTTACAGAGGTGACGATCAAAAGACTCAGGTCGTCAGACTGAGATAAAAAACGAGTCTCCAGCTCAGACCAGTTTGATGACACAGAAAATGTCTTCCAGTGTTGGACGGGTCATTCTGCTGCAGGCGACGGCAGCCCTCATTGGACCGATCTGTATGTGTGTGTGCCAAGGAAACAGACGGCCTCCATCCATCTGCATGTTTATTTCATTTCAGCAGATTGTTGGTTTGCAGGTTTTAACTCTAACTCACTACGTTTTCATCATCGTGTTAGAAAGTTTGTGTTTCATCTTAAAACGTCCAATCAGATAATCAGAAGAATCGTTATCTTCATATAATAATTCATCTGAAAAAACAGCGACTTTACTGTCTCTCTAAAGACCACAGGCTGCAGGAAGAGCCACATGCTAACACGCCAACAGGCTAACAAGCTAACAGGCTAACAGGCAGGGTTTACATGCTAACAGGCTAACAAGCTCTACTCCCTGAAAACACAGCTGAGAGTCTGAATCCCCCCTCAGCCTCCTCAGTATTTAGTCCAGTTGTGTTGTGTTGAATCAGGTTGAGTTGAGTCCTGAGTTTCTCACACAGACGTTTATGAAGCTCAGTCAAACGACCAATCGTCATTCAGGGGTTTGAACATCAAGAGATGAACCGTGTTTGGATGCAGCTCAGTGACTTTGTCTGAAAATCTAAACTCGGAGCTGGAAGAGACTAAAAAGCTCAGCGGGGAGAATTCTCTGAAACTTAACTGAGAACTTTAACAGTCCTTTGATTTAAAGTATAAAGACAAGTGATTCATGGAGCTACAGTTAGTCTGTTTTGTGTGCAGGTAACCAGTGGTGAGGGCGGAGGTGTGGCCTGTGGCCAGCGGTCACCTCCCCTGTCTATGGTGGAAATGAGCTGCAGGCGTCCGGCTGCTTTATGAGCTGATGCTACGACAATGAGCAGGATCCTGCTGCTGCCGCCGAACAGACGCTGTCCTAATAAGGAAGAGAGCTGCATGATGTTTATCTGCTCAACACACCAGGAGCTGCAGACTCACAACACGACGAAGGACGTGTGAAACACTGAGCTGGAAATCCACAAACATCACAGGAGAGAAGACAACAGACACACAAACGGATCTCTGTCAACACACATCCACAAACCTGTTCTACACAAAGTAAAGACACAATGAAAATGAATGACAAGAGGAATTCAATGAATTCTTAAGAGACTATCTATAAACATGAAGGTCCAAAACCATCGACTATATAAAGTGACTGTATATAAAGAGCATCAGATGGTGTATCCTCTGTAGGCCTCGTCCCTTCGTCTCAGGTGAACAAGTCAGCAGAAACATGTTTTAAATAAATAAATATATATATTGTCCAATGAGCAGCGGCATCTCTGAGGACGACGTCCTCTGTCCCACAGAGTTGAATTAAAGTCATTTCACTGTGTGAGACAGTTGATCTATATAAGGCAGCGTCTCGTTCTCAGCATCCTCATTAATAAACTGAAACAAAGGACCAGTATGGCACCTTTTCCATTTCAAGATGTGGTCCTCCTCCCTCACAGCCAGCGGCCGTGTTTATGCTCTGGAAATAAATGTGTTGCGTTACATTCCTGCTGCCCACAGACATGGAAACAGTGTATGAAGAGATATGTGAGGCATGTAAACCGGAGCCTCAGTCACTGAGCCGCATGGAGGAATACACCAGGAATACAAACCGCTTAATAAAACAGCTGCGTGGTATTGATCAGGTTGTCATGTGACCATCACTTCCTCATCAAAGGTAGAATATTGTTACAGCTGCTGTTTGGAGAAGAACCTGTTAATCTGTTATAAATAAATAAACTTTATATTTTACAACCCTACATGTGTCTCTGTCTAAAGAATAAAAGCTGTTGGTTCAGACCAGTGTCCTCAGAGACATCTGGTCGTCTCCTCCTGAACAGTTTGAGTCTTGTACTTTAATGTCACTGTAGCTGAAGTGGATTCATGGACTCACAGAAAGTCGACCATCGCCAATAGCAATAAATACACTGAAAATGTACAGTTCTCTTATGTGAACACTTTTTAACAAAGACTCTAACTCCCAGAATGCCTTGTAGAGGAACCATTGCCTCCATGCACAAGTTTTCATCTCGCAGCAGTTTAAATGACGAACATTTGTACTCACATGATCTCATCATTGTCAAACTCCAGGACTCCATGTGTGTCCTCGAAGTCCTCGCCGCCTCCTTTAGCTGTCCCCTCCATGGTTTTGTACGGCACCACCACAACTCCTCGAGCTCCTGAGGACCGAACCACCTTCACCTCCATCATCCCGATGCTCTCGCTCACAGTCACCACCGGCTCCTCGAACGTAAAGATACCAGCGTGGTCATCATCAAAGATGGTGACAGTGGCTGTGCACGGAAGACCTAAACCTGCAAGGGCGTCCACATGGTTAGCCTCGCCCCCATCTGAGCCAGCACCCTCTGATGTGACTCTCACGTTGCTGAGGTAGACCAGGAAATGCTCATCTTCCTCGAAAATATCATCATCGATGATATCAATGCGGATTTCCTTTTCGGTCTCGCCTGGTTTGAACATAATAGTTCCTTCAGTGAACTGGTAGTCTGAGCCGGCGTTTGCAGTGCCGTCCTCTGTCCGGTAATCCACTGAGACTGTGCTCGTTAGGTCTCCACCTCGACGCACCACGTTTAGTGCTACGCTGCCGCAGTTCTCTAGACACTGGTAGGTACCAGGGTCAAAGAAAACTTTGGAGGAAGAGTTGTTGGCTGAAACCTCAGAGGAGATGTTGTGCTGATTGGCTCTCTTGGCCTGATCAGCTGCGTGCTTCTTCAGGATGTTTCCTGTTCCTGTCATGATCCTGGTCGCCTGACAGCGGTAGAAAGCCCGACTCTTCTGTTGCTGGTTTAAAACCTGATAATTAGCGAGCTCCATCAACTGCTCCATCTCCTTCTCTGGATGTTTTTGTTTCAGCTCCTTGAGGATCCTGGCCACCTCTCTGCGGGCCTCCTCCTCATCCAGCTCCTTCCTATCAAACCCTGTATCTCCGTCCATGAACTCCTCCCCACGCGAGCTGAGCATCTTTCTGTCCATTTCAACGTTGACCTTTGAGGGAAGCTCTGGTTCTCCCTCAGTTTCGATGATCATTCCTCTATGCTTCCCTGCTCTGTATCGTTTGTACATGTATTTGTAGAAAAGAAGTCTGCGGTCGGCCACGTAAGCGAAGCCAACACAAATGGGGAAGAAGAAGAGTGTGAGAAGCCCCTCCCATATATCAACAACCCCTGGAGAAGAGACGGCGAGGATCAGGTACAGCCAGATGTACGCAAAGACGCTCCAGGTGGCCGTGACAAAGAACACCCGGAGGTGCTTCACCTTTCTGGTCTCACCTTCGGGAATGACGGACACACAAAGGCCAATGATGACAAACATGTTGAATGCCGCACTTCCTACAATGGTGTTGGGGCCGAGCTCACCGGCGTCAAAGTTGTGACCACAGACCTCCACGACTGACAGGAGGATTTCAGGGGCGGAGGAGCCCAGCGCCATCAGGGTGAGGTTGGAAACAGTCTCGTTCCAGATCCGCACCGTTGTGGTGATCTTCTCACCGTTTGGTTTCTTGATGGTGATCTGTCTTTCTTGGGAGGTGATGACTTCGATGGATGACATGAAGCGGTCAGCGATGATGGAGACACCCAGGAACATGAACGCCAACCCCACAAAGTAAATGGTGGCTCTGGCGAGGCGGTCGGCGAAGGCCGGGTTGTCCGGCTTCCACATCGGCAGGATGACGCCCTCTTTGCAGGTGGTGCCTCCGCCACATTTGGTTTTGTTGCTGACGGTGCTGTTGGACCTGAGGGCCTCAGCAGAACCTCCTGCTACAGATAACTGAAGTTCAGATGAGATGAAGGTCACCAAGAGAAGCAGCTGATTGGCGGAAAACAGGGGTGTGATCCTGGTTCGGCTCATGGTGAAGGAGCTCCCTTAAACCTGCAAGACACAAACAGACACTTTAGTTCTTTGGTTTCTATGTGATCCTTTGTTGTTTTTATGGATGTGATCAACGGTCACAGACCAACATGGGATGTGATTGGATAAACTTACAACCAATCAGATCACGATACCATGTCATGACCGTTAAATCCTGACAGTACTTATACAACTGTAAAATGTGCATGTCAGTGGCAGCCATCTTTGTTGTTCATGAAATGCCTCATGTCAATCAATGTATCAAACCTGCCCCATTTTAGACGAATGGCTGTAACTGGCCCAATGTCTTTGTTTATATACAGTCACTGATCCTCTTTATATACAGTCACTGATCATCTTTATATACAGTCACTGATCATCTTTATATACAGTCACTGATCATCTTTATATACAGTCACTGATGGTCTTTATATACAGTCACTGATGGTCTTTATATACAGTCACTGATCATCTTTATATACAGTCACTGATATCTTTATATACAGTCAGTGATCCTCTTTATATACAGTCACTGATCATCTTTATACAGTCACCTGATCCTCTTTATATACAGTCACTGATGGTCTTTATATACAGTCACTGATGGTCTTTATATACAGTCACTGATCATCTTTATATACAGTCACTGATCATCTTTATATACAGTCACTGATCCTCTTTATATACAGTCACTGATCATCTTTATATACAGTCACTGATGGTCTTTATATACAGTCACTGATCATCTTTATATACAGTCACTGATGGTCTTTATATACAGTCGCTGATGGTCTTTATATACAGTCACTGATCATCTTTATATACAGTCACTGATCATCTTTATATACAGTCAGTGATCCTCTTTATATACAGTCACTGATCATCTTTATATACAGTCACTGATCCTCTTTATATACAGTCACTGATGGTCTTTATATACAGTCACTGATCATCTTTATATACAGTCACTGATCATCTTTATATACAGTCACTGATCCTCTTTATATACAGTCACTGATCCTCTTTATATACAGTCACTGATGGTCTTTATATACAGTCACTGATCATCTTTATATACAGTCACTGATGGTCTTTATATACAGTCACTGATGGTCTTTATATACAGTCACTGATCATCTTTATATACAGTCACTGATGGTCTTTATATACAGTCACTGATCGTCTTTATATACAGTCACTGATCATCTTTATATACAGTCACTGATCATCTTTATATACAGTCACTGATGGTCTTTATATACAGTCACTGATGGTCTTTATATACAGTCACTGATCATCTTTATATACAGTCACTGATCATCTTTATATACAGTCACTGATCATCTTTATATACAGTCACTGATGGTCTTTATATACAGTCACTGATGGTCTTTATATACAGTCACTGATCATCTTTATATACAGTCACTGATGGTCTTTATATACAGTCACTGATCATCTTTATATACAGTCACTGATCATCTTTATATACAGTCACTGATCATCTTTATATATTGTCATTAATATACATTTATATATATACTCGACATTTGAATCAGTTAAATTTTCTGAAGTGAAGATAATCAATTACAATAACAATGAAGTGTATTTAATTTTAATGCAATGATGTTTATCATTATATTCACAACTGTTCATTCATTTAAAATCTGTTATTTATTTATTCACCCTCCATGTTTATGTGAATATGTTGGTTTATGGTCATCTCACACCTTCTCATCCCAAAACTTTAATCATAATACACTTTTCATCACATTTAAACTCACATAACACACAAAACATCACGATCATTTATATAATGTATAACAAATACAGTAGCACAGTGAGATTTATATAAACCTGTTACTATATTTTTTAAATATATGAAGCTCATTGTCCTGCAGATTCACTGAGAATAAACTTACCTTCAGTCAAACTCAGAAAATTCAACAACTGAAGCTTTTTAAAATCTGAATCTTCACAAAAATATGAGAGGAGTTTTCATCCTGGAGACAGAAACAGTAAAGATAATAAAATGTCCACTTGTCCTCCAGAGAGACGATAAAAGGTTGTGAGACGACGAGGAGACGAGAAACAGAAACAGTCCAACAGATCCACTGTCGTCTGAGCTCCGCCTCCTCCCTCTGGAGCTGTTAACACTTCACATCTCTGAGCTGAGCAGCTCCACTCATCTCATTTATCAGATAAAATGATCTCATCTCATCTCATCTCATCTCATGATCTCATCTGATCTCATCTGATCTCATGATCTCATCTGATCTCATCTCATCTCATCTCATCTCATCTAATGATCTCATCTCATCTCATCTCATCTGATCTCATCTGATCTCATCTGATCTCATCTGATCTCATGATCTCATCTGATCTCATCTGATCTCATCTCATGATCTCATCTGATCTCATCTCTGATCTCATGATCTCATGATCTCATCTGATCTCATCTGATCTCATCTGATCTCATCTCATGATCTCATGATCTCATCTGATCTCATGATCTCATCTCATCTCATGAAAACTGAGTTTGAGTCCAGCGTCAGCAAATGAAACAAAGTGACGACAGCAGCAGAGTCACCACTCGTACACATGGTCAAAGAGAGACATCGATCAGGAAGTTCAACTTCAGGCGACGTCCAGGACAAAGTAATCTTCGTCATTGTTTAAAAAATAAAAAGCAATTGAGCAGCTTTGAAAAACTACTAAATTTGAATTATTTAAATTCAGACTCATCGTCTGAAACCTTGATCAGACTCTAATGCTTCTCAGCCTGATGGAACCGCTGCCATGTTTTAGTTTGTTCTTTTTCTCTGTTCACCTCAGAAACACAGAAAGTTTCCAACCCTTGTTCGTCCTGTTGTCTTCATCGACCTCAATGACCTTGTCGACCTCAGCTTATCAAGGTCAACTTGGCTTGTGCTTTCTTTAGGTGGAACACGTGAGCTCCTGGTTACGACGTGGGAAGTTGTGTCCACTGTAGCACACAAGTCAGTTTCCTGCTGAATACTGGAGATAAACTCTGGTTTTTAATAACTTCTGAGTGTTTCTAACTGATCTCAGTTCAGCTTCACTCTTCAGCTGCAGCTGGTTGTGACAGTTGAAGCTGACTCTCAGTCAGTTCTTCTCACAGGAGATGGAACCCACTCAGCAGAGTCACAGAGAACAGACGCTCAGGGAGAGAAGGAGGAAACTTTCTCCTCGTTCACACTCACACATCAGACTTAACTGGTTTAAAGTTAATAAAGTTTTACAGTGTCGATTGAACTTGACTCAAATCTTTATTTATATAAAAAACTGTTACATCATCACGTCTCTGAAATATTTTCACAATACCATGACGCAAAACTACATTACAACATTTCCACAATGTTACACAATAAATGATTCAGTGTGAGACACTAACCTATCATCACACATCACTGCTGCAACACAACAAGACGACAACATGAGCTGCAACACAATAAGACGACAACATCAGCTGCAACACAAGACGACAACATCAGCTGCAACACAAGACGACAACATCAGCTGCAACACAACAAGACGACAACATCAGCTGCAACACAACAAGACGACAACATCAGCTGCAACACAACAAGACGACAACATCAGCTGCAACACAACAAGACGACAACATCAGCTGCAACACAAGACGACAACATCAGCTGCAACACAAGAAGCGACAACATCAGCTGCAACACAACAAGACGACAACATCAGCTGCAACACAACAAGACGACAACATGAGCTGCAACACAACAGGACGACAACATGAGCTGCAACACAACAAGACGACAACATCAGCTGCAACACAAGACGACAACATCAGCTGCAACACAACAAGACGACAACATCAGCTGCAACAACATCAGAGCAGTGTCACTCACGTCCTCCAGCTGATGATGACCCTGATGAATAGATTGAGTCTCTGAGCTGGAGCTCACCTCTGGTCCTGACGCCGCCGTAGGAAAAGAGGAAGAAGAAGAGGAAGAAGAGAGAGAGTTGAGGAGGAGAGCAGCGTCTGATAACTGCTCTAAATTTAACAGAAACACACATTGTACTAAACATGGCAGCAGAGCTGCTTATCATCCCTCTCTCTGTGGATCATGGCCATACAAGGCCCTGCGGGGCCCGGGGCCTCCAGCAGCTCTTCGTCCCCACCGACACGTGGGGGGAGATAACAGCTAACAGCTAATGGTGACACTGACGGACCACAGAAGCTTGGAATGCTGGGATAAGTGCACCCCCCCCCTTCCCGAACACACACAACATCTGTACAGTGTGACTTTCCATCGAGAGACAGAGGTGTCGTCCTGCTCAGCTTTAAATGTGACGACAAACGTAAAGAATAACAAGTCAAAATATATCATGTATAGTTTATGAAAACAGACGTTGACTCCGGGTCCAGAAAGTGAATCCTGTCTGCTATGTAGTGACCAGCAGGGGGCGACTCCTCTGGTAGTTTCTATAGAAGTCTATAGAAAGTGACTTCTCACTTTATAACGTCAGGAAACATTCAGGAGTTTCTGTCTCAGTCTCTAGTTTCAAGTCTTCTTCACACAGCTGATGTTCATTTAGTGAATTATGATCATTTAGAGTCAAACAGACCATAAAGCACCGGATGTGTTGGGGGGGTGGGGATACCACAGTGTGATTGACAGCTAGTACCGTCCAATGGGTGCAGGTGGCAGGTGTGGGTGGGCGTGTCCGCCAGCTCTCGGTCAGGCTCCACCCCCTGCTCCTCCAAATATGGTTATTTCTGGTTTCAACAAACAAAGATGGCGCCGAACACGATGTGAAACTGAGGAATGAAGGACATCACATTAGTCTAAAGTAATGTTTGATGAAAAGTGTTGAACCACAGATCCTGATCCTATTTCCGCTCATATTAAATCACTTATGACCTCAAAGGTTTGTTTAGAATAAAAAATAATAACATTGATTACCTGATACTGACAGGGATTTTGTAGTTTTCCGTTGTGACCAGCAGGTGTCGCACTGCTCATCATGAAGCTTCATCAGTTTCTAACATTTAGTTAAAATTTCAGTGAAAATGCTTCTGTGTCAAATGTGAAGAACTGTTTCATTCTATTGGTCTTTATAAAAATATGAGTTAAATATAATATAATATTCATTTCAAACACAGGTGTAAATATCAGCGTCCATCAGGAAGCAGTTATCAAAACACTGAATTAGGCTGAATAATATAATACAGACGATATTAATACGTTTTCTCAAACAATTAATTCAAACAACACATTAAACAATCCAGGCTTGAAATACTATACAATACAAAATAAATGTATTTCATTTACTTACCTTGGTTTAATTTACCGTAGTTATATTTTTCCTTTTTGACCGTGTTAACATCTGCATGTGAACTACATACATGTTGATGTGTCAGTGGAGGAGAGCTCCAGATGTGGCTCCATTTTCTATATACTTTATGAATAATGTCCAGATGTTTGATTTAAATATGTAGGTACATTTGTTTTTTTTATATTTTACTAATAATGTTTGATCAGACATCTGGCTCAATTTATTTATTTATTTGTTATTTCACTAATAATTTCCAGATTCTTAAATAGATCATTATATTTTAGGATATTTTGCTAATAATGTTTTTATCAGACATCTGTATCTTTTTATTTTTAATTTCCTATTTTACCAATAATGTTTGAACAGATATTTTTTTAATCTATTACTAAGAATTTGAAGATTTTAAAGCAGATTTTAGTACATTTTTTTTGTTTTTACTGCTAATTTAGTTGGTTTTGAAGCGGGTGATTTATGATGTTTTGCTAATAATCTTCTATCGGATAATTTATATTTTACTAATAAATTACAGGTTATTATCATTATTATAACAATCCTATGAATATGAATTATCATAATATTAATTTCTTCGACGTGCTCCGGAGCCGCCCCTCCTGCGCCCCGGTGCATGCTGGGTGACTGAGGCAGCGCAGCAGCAGCCGGTGACTGACTCAACCTTCACTTCCAGCCTGTTCTCCTCCGGTTCTTCTCCGGTTCCGCCCCGGTGCCGCCCCGGTGCCGCCGGCTCCAGCTGCAGACCCGCGGACCGTCCGGTGTTTCACGGAGTCATGGACGTCATCAGCCGGTGTGTGACGGTGAGTGGAACTGTTGGTCAGCAGCTGTCAAACCGAGCTAAAGCTAAAGCTACCGCTTGTTGCCAGTGGCGGTTAGCTGCGCAGTTAGCGCAGTTAGCTCAGTTAGCTCCTCTTGTGTCTCAAAGTGGTCCAGAGTCTGCTCAGGTCCGAGCTGAACCCGTGACCGTGACACGTCCAACAGCAGAACAACGAGGCGTCAGCCGCTAACGCCTCAGATACACGGAGCATTCAGCTGGAGCACAGGCTGGCCAAGCTAAGCTAGTTAGCCCCCGTCACCCATCTCAGAGAAGGGCCTTGTAGTTTATGTAGCTTCGCTGTGGTTCGCTGTCAGTTAGTGTGAGGCCACACGAGCTCCTCTGCTAGCTAGCCACATCCAGCTGCTAGCCTGCTAAACCACAGGCTAACAGCTGGAGCCGCATTAGCCTGCTGGCGTCACACAGGTGAGGAGACCGAGGCGGAAATGATTCAGCTTCAGGTGAGCTACGTGTTCTGGTTCCTGTTCTCTGGTTCTCTGGTGCCTGTTCTCTGGTGCTTGTTCTCTGGTTCCTGTTCTCATGTTCTCTGGTTCTCTGGGTGCATGTTCTCCTGTTCTCTGGTTCCTGTTCTCTGATTCCTGTTCTCTGGTGCTTGTTCTCAGGTGCTTGTTCTCTGGTTCCTGTCCTCAGGTGCTTGTTCTCTGGTTCCTGTCCTCAGGTGCTTGTTCTCTGGTTCCTGTTCTCTGATTCCTGTTCTCTGATTCCTGTTCTCTGGTTCCTGTCCTCAGGTGCTTGTTCTCTGGTTCCTGTTCTCTGGTTCCTGTTCTCTGGTTCCTGTTCTCTGGTTCCTGTCCTCAGGTGCTTGTTCTCTGATTCCTGTTCTCAGGTGCTTGTTCTCTGGTTCCTGTCCTCAGGTGCTTGTTCTCTGGTTCCTGTTCTCAGGTGCTTGTTCTCTGATTCCTGTTCTCTGATTCCTGTTCTCTGATTCCTGTTCTCTGGTTCCTGTCCTCAGGTGCTTGTTCTCTGGTTCCTGTTCTCTGATTCCTGTTCTCAGGTGCTTGTTCTCAGGTGCTTGTTCTCTGGTTCCTGTTCTCAGGTGCTTGTTCTCTGGTTCCTGTTCTCAGGTGCTTGTTCTCTGGTTCCTGTTCTCTGGTTCCTGTTCTCTGATTCCTGTTCTCAGGTGCTTGTTATCTGATTCCTGTTCTCTGGTGCTTGTTCTCTGGGGCCTGTTCTCTGGGGCCTGTTCTCATGTTCTCTGGGGCCTGTTCTCTGGTGCTTGTTCTCTGGTGCTTGTTCTCTGGTGCTTGTTCTCTGGTGCTTGTTCTCATGTTCTCTGGTGCCTGTTCTCTGGTGCCTGTTCTCTGGTGCTTGTTCTCTGGTGCTTGTTCTCTGGGGCCATGGAGCTGTGGTATCTCGGTCCTGCTGATACACGCTCTCGACCAATCAGGAGTCAGCCTCAGCTGTCAATCATCACGTCTCAGCCTGTTCTTATATCATCAAATAACTGATGAAAACCAAACTGATCAGAAACACTTGGACAAACATCAGTGAGAGAAGAACGAGCTGAAATGACAGAAACCGATTTATCTGTTGAAAATCCATCAGCTCCTCATAAAATATAAAGAGTAAAGTTTCCAGTGATAAATGAGTGATGACCTGTCCAGTCAAAGAAATGATCAGGAAATAATGAATCCACTATATAAAACAAATCTCTCACTAAATTTAACTTTGATTGTATTGAAGACAATTTATTTGAAGAACATTCAACAATCATTTTCATCCTTTGAAGAGAAGCCTCTTATTTCTGATGTATTTTCATCAGAAACGAAGCTGAAGTAAACAACAGGTTTGTGTTTACCAGGCTGTGATGATGACGTCGGTGTCACAGAGAGGGAGCGAAGAAGAAGATGAATTAAAGTCTTTGTGTGAAGTTTTAGACTCGTTCAGCCGGAGGAGACGTGAGTTGATATCACACGAAGAGGAACCTGCTCATCTTAATTCTGTTTATCTCTGCTCTGGTTTCTCCTTATTACTTTATTAACTGTCTGACGCTGCTCTGTTCCTCAGACCACACACCAAACTGATTGTTCCTGCGGCGCTGCTGACGGCGGTAGTCTTCCTCCTCCTGTACACCAAGTGAGGAAGAGGCTCAGTCAGGTTGTTTGGGTCTGATCATGTCTTTTCTCTTTCTTTTCTCGCAGGTGTAGCCAGGAGGATTCGTTGACTGCCATAGAATCATGGAGCCAGATGTGATACGCATGTACTCCTCCTCACCGCCGCCGATGGAGGATGGTGCAGAGGAAGAGGAAGATGAGTTCGGAGACTTCGGCACCTTCTCTGCTGTCCCAAACAGCATCAGCTTCACAGAGTTTGACACCCTTACCACTTTTAACCAGACCCAAGCTCTGACCGCCACCTCCCCGCCCGAGCTCATCAACAGCAGAGGCGCAAAAGGGTTCGGCTCCTCAAACGGCACCCGCAGCTCCGCGAATGAGCGCCCCAAAGCTAACGGCGTGCCAGCGAGCCACCTGGGCAGTTGTCCCTCAGAAAGAACTGAGACGAGGAAAGTCCTGTTCTGCTCCCCGGATTTGTCGGTGAGCGACACAGTTGGTGGCGAGCTCGCTGACTGCAACGGAGAAGGCACAGCGGTGCTAACAAACGGGTTTGACGTTCAGGGAAGCCCCTCTTCGCAGAATTCTGTCCTCTCTCATATAAAAGGAACGTCCACAGAGGACACAGGCAATGTCCTGGTCAGCAGCCCAGCTGACGATTTTGCAGACTTTGCAGCTTTTTCCGATGCTGAAGAACGCCTCAGTCAGACGACTAACAACGAGTCGAACAATCCCTTAGGGGTCAGCTGGGTGGCGGAGATGTCCTGCCACGACCAGCACTGTAACTCAGAGCAGGGTACAAGTTCAGAGGACACTATCAGGGACACAAACAGAACTGGACCCAACATGTCCGGCCCTGAATCCATATCTGCTCCAACGGAGGCCCTGGACCGGGGCTCTCACACAGACGCTGACTCTCAACAAAGGGATGTAGCCTTTGCACAGGAGTGCTCTGCCTCAGAAGCTGTTTGCACTAATGAAGCGCTCTCTCTGAACGGGCTGGACGTAGTTGACGGGGACGAATCCAAAGCCGCTGCGGGCTGCAATGGAAACGACCTCTCGCCTGACACAACTGCAGACAGCGAGGCGGGACAGTCGGACGAGAAGGGCTCTTGGAATGAGACAGAGACAGAGACCGAGACGTCTTTTGGCCGGCCGCTGTCGACAGATGCTCTGGAGGAGTACGGGGACATCAGCACCACGGGCTCGGTGCCCTCCCCGCCCCTCCAGGGGGAGCCCTCCACACCCGCTGACCACAGCCAGCTGGCAGAGGATGACGAGGACTTCGGGGACTTCGGTGACGCTGACTCATTTGGCGGTCAGGGCTTTGCTGATTTTGAACAGTTGGACGTCCAGCAGGAGCAGAGCACGCCGCACAGCTCTGCTCCTGTACAGGAAGTTACAAACACAAATGAGGACAACGGCTTTGGCGACTTCAACTCCCCCAATGTCCTCAGCAGTGGAAATGAGCGGCAGGACGAAGGAGAGTTTGAAGACTTCCCTGTCAGTGACAGTTTCGGTAACTTCAGCTCGGCCGTTGAGGGCGCAGACGGCGAGGAGGATGCAGGGTGGAGCGCCTTCGGGGAGCAGGAGCAGCCGGTGGAGGAGGAGGGGGAGTCGTGGGCAGCGTTCAGCTCGGAGCAGAGCGTCGCTCTCCCTGCAGAGAGCAGAGAGGAGGAAGAGGACATAGAGGAGGAGTGGCATGAAAGTGATGCTGCTGCAGTCGGCGAGGAAACGAGCAGCACGGACAGTCAGGCGGTAAGAGGGTTCATGGCTGCTCATCAACTACCACCTCATGATGTCACATCTCTTATTTAAGAAGTGTTAGAAAAATCTGTTCATCCAGATCAGACGTCTAAAAAGCTGTCGCACAAAAACAAAAGATGCAAATCACATTTTGTTTGTCGTGTTCATGTTTCCAGAGCCTCTAATGTAACAGTGAGTAGTTTCCAGTGGAACTATTACATCAACTTCAAGTAAAAACAAATCTTGCCCCTTTTCCACTGGTTAAAAAAAATGAAGTGATGAATAATGTTTCTCTCCTGGGTCACATGACTCTGCAGTAGACCGGCTCCGGTTTCAATCAGCCGTGATGGAAACATGACACCCAGGTGAACACGCTAATTTGACACACAGCGAGATGAGAGAGCGCCTCAGTTGTCGTTGCGTTGTGACATCGAACATCGACGCACTGGGTAAAAAAACAGGCAAACTCTTACTGGTGATGGGAAAGAAGTCACTTTAAAAACCCTGTGTACCTGATCATCAGAGAAGCTGCAGAAATCAAACTAACTCTTCTTTGAGCTGCAGATAAAAGGTGAAATAAAGAACGATTTACAAACTCAATAATTCACATTGGAACATTGTAAAATATTACACAAGATAAAAATATGATGAATCAACAGGGAGATATTAATATAATCTCATTTTAATCTGTTTGTAAATATTAAGAAATGACAGTTTGATCTGTTTCAAATCATCAGTTTTTACTATAAACACGGAACACGTGTGGATAAATTCCTCACGTCTAAAAGCATCAATACAAGGATTATGATTAATGATGTAAGTCGGAAACAACAACCTGATCAATACTCATATTGATACCTGTGTTTACACTTAATGATCCCTGATCCAACAGTTTATTGGCTGAAACAAAACAGCGATTTAAGTTAAAACTCAAACAACGTCACAAACGTGTTTCTGTAAATGTCTCTGACGTCTGAGAAAAGACGATCAATGTGTTCAACAACAAAGTTAATGTAACTGTGATATAATTTCATATATGATGTGTAATAATATGATAGATAATATAAACAATTGTGCTAAACTTCACAAACTAAGTTAAATGTTAAAACAGGAAAGGAAAAAATCTGGAACTTTAAATAAACATTTAAAAAATATAAACCCAAAGAGAAATTTAGTTTTTACTTCCTGTTTGTTCATATTGACGTTTACCAACGTTCGACATGAACGACCTTTACTAACGGAGGTGGACCTCCTGATTGTACTGTGACCACACAGGCTCCGCCCTCAGTGAGCTGGTCGGGTCTTTGAGGGGAAGCTCATTCCTCTCAGATGTTCTCACGTTCAGATTCATTGACAGTTGCAACAGAGCAACACCTCTTCAGTTCTAACAGTCACTGTTGCTATGGTTACGCCTGGTGGAGTTCTCCGGCCTCTGAATCAGAGACTTGTGTGAACTTGTTTTAGTTTGAAAACTCTGGGTTTGTGTTTTAGTCTGAATAGAAACTGACGTTCTCTTCCTGATTGGTCCTCATCAGTCACATGACTCGACTACCAGCGGTGAACACAAAGCTAACACTTCCTGTCAGTTACAGTTCCACCTCGTCGTCCCTGCTCTGACTCTTCACCATCACTGCTCCTCTGTTACTAAGCAACCAACTGCAGAGGAGACAATCTACTTCCTGTTTACACCACATGACCAGTGCATGGTCCTAGGATGTATGTTAACGTGTTAAAATGAAAATTTGTCGGTGTGTGCGTTCACAGTGACATGAAGAAGGACCTTGTTTTTGATTGGTTGTTTGTGTCGTGTTCACTTTTGAATCTGATGAAGTTTTATTTTCTACAATAAAAGAGTCACTCGATAGAAGCGTGATAAGTCAGGGAAGGACATGTGACACAACCCCAGAGTTTTCAAACCAAAATGAGGCCAGCAGCATTTACAGGAGTCTCTGATTTACAGGCTGGAAAAATACGAGTTGGGCCGCAAGACGTAACCATAGCAACAGACATGAGTTTAAACTTAACACGTCAATGTGGGCGGAGCCTCTGACTCTAAGTTAAAGAGTTACATTTTCAGTCTCTGGAAACAACGACTTTTGGCCCATCGTCAGATCAAACGCTTCATGTGGTGTTTGTGACAGAAGAAGAAACGTGGAGTCTCGTTCGCTCGGCTCAGGAATCTGTCTTCATGTCATAAAAACGATTCTTTTGCATGATGGGAGAAGGAAACATTTAGTTTGTTTGATTCTGTTCCAAGACACTGAGAGCAGGTTCGTGACAGTAGAAACAAACAGTTTCTGAACCAGTTGTTTCCTCAAGTTGGAGAAAGATGAATCAGGAAGTGAGTGAACGGCTGCTCTGCTCTTTGCAGGCGTCGCTGTCCGCTCGTCTGCTGAAGCTGTTTCAGAGCAGCTTCCCTCAGAGCACCGGCGCCGCCCTGGTGGAGGACGAGGTGGCTTCACTGAAGATCCTGCTGGAGCCTCCGGAGGACGAACAGCCCGGAGCCGAGGAGACGAGGTCGACGTGCAACAGGCGAGTGTGACACAGTGGAAACATGAGGCTGAGTCGTTATTATTTCTATATTTAATATGAGACATCCTCCAACCAGAAGGTTGGCGGCTCGAATCCCAGCCCTGGTGTCCTTGGGCAAGATGCTGAACCCTGAATGGCCCCTCGTAGATGTTGAACGCACTAATTGGAAGTCGCTTTGGATAAACGCGTCGGCTAAATGACGTTTGATGAGTCTGTTGTGATGAATTTGTTACAAATAAAGTTTTCAGGTTTCACCCTCATGAACGTGACATCATCAAAAACACTTTTACTTTGTATTTGTTTCAAAGCTTCAGGAGTTAACGTGGACTGGAGGTCAAAGGTCACCGACGTCACTAAACTGACTGTGATTCTAGTTTCCTTTTGTTCGTCCGTGCTCGGTCTCACTTCGTCTTCCTCGCGTCTCATTGGTTGCCACAGGTGGGTGCATGGCGGCGTGTGGACGCAGCTTCAGGACATCAACGAGGCGTTGGGCCTCAGGTACCAGTGGGGCGGCTCGCACGGTAACAAAGTCCTGCTCTGCTGCCTCGGCATCGACACCAGAAATATTGTGAGTTCTTCATCCTCATCTCGTCAATGAATAAAGGTTGAGTTCAGATCTGTGATCAGCTGAAAACCTACAGCAACGTTACTGAAGCTGATGTAGTGATTATTGATTGATGTGATCTTAACGAGCTGTGATCAGCTGATTGTCTCTGCTGACCTCAGTGTCAGTGGCTTGAAGAGAGGAAACAACCTGAACATTAATAACATGTTTATCATATATTATTGATCATCTGCAGCCGCTGACGTCGTCATTGTTACCAGAGAAGCTGACGTTTAAAGGCTCTGTGATGTCACATGTTTGATTCCCCCTATTTACGTGTGTCTGGTAAATAGATGAAGCTTTGGAGGAACTGTAGATATTGACTTGCAGCAGCCAATAACTATGAATGTGCGTTCAGGAAGTAAAAATTCCAGAAGGCTTATTGGACCGAGCTTCCTGAGTCCAGGAACTGGTCGTCAAACAGATGACTGACCTGTGCTGCCCCCTGCTGGCAGCCACCGGTCACTGTCAAAGTGACGTTTTCTAACCTGCTGCTTTAACGTGTGCAGCTGTTCACGGGTCAGAAGAAGCAGCCGGTCATCGTGCCCATGTACGCCGCCAGCCTGGTGAGTCTCCGCCTCCTCAGCTCTGCACATGCTCCCTGCACCTGTCAATCAACAGTCACATGTTATAGATTCAAAATTATAAAATGATGGAAGAAACGCACCTTTTCTCAATTTTAAACAGACATGAAGAATAGAGAGATTTCTATGATTCAAAAAATCAGATTCTTGTTTTTACAGTTTGGGAAAAAAATCTATTTCTTCAAAATGTTTTACTAAATGTTGTGGATCCAGGAAACTGTTCTTAAACTAAACTGTCCATGTGATGACTGAAATAAAGAACTGACTTGTATCAGTGACTTAAATGAACAACCGTTGAGTTTAATATTTGTATTTATTCTGACCACGTTCAGTCCAGACGTGACGTTCTTCTTCGTCCTGACGTCGTGGTGACGACATCAGGACGTCAGCAGCTCACCTGACGTTTCAATCATTGGACGGATCAACGAGACGTCTCAGCAGATTGTTCATCCTCAACCTGCTGAGACGTCTCGTTGTTTTCGTCATGTTTCATTGTCTCACTGTTTGTTCTCCACTTGCAGGGGATGCTGGAACCCACCAAAGAGCCTGTGAAGCCCGTCTCCGCAGCAGAGATGATCACGTCCATCGCTCAGGCGTCTCCTGTGGCTCCAGAGAAAAGCTCCTGTCCGTCAGACTCAGTGCAGGTGACATGACGACACCTCAGGAATATTACAACAAAGAGTTAGTCTGTCACATCCTGTTCAGGATGTGACTCTTCACACAAAACACGTCAAACAGACACTTCAATCTGTACTGGGTCACTTACACCAGAGGAGTCACAGTTCCTGCTGTAAACAGCAGGGGAGCGACATGATGCCATCCTGTGTCTGTTGTTTGACCTCATGTCTGTCTCTGTCTCTGTCTCTCTGTCTGTCTCTCTCTCTCTCCCAGCAGGAGGCGCTGCCGCCCGTTCAGTTTGACTGGAGCAGCAGTGGCCTCACCAACCCTCTGGACGGTAGGTGACTCCTCCTCTTCCTCCTCTTCCTCCGCTGCATGAAAACTCTTCAGACTCTAGAAACTCTGACTCTGCTGCATGACTCTACTTCCTCTCTCTCTCTGTCTGTTAACCTCGGTCGCCCCCTGGCTCTGCAGCGAGTGGAGGCTCATCTTT
This sequence comes from Hippoglossus stenolepis, assembly GCF_022539355.2. NCBI lineage: Eukaryota > Metazoa > Chordata > Actinopteri > Pleuronectiformes > Pleuronectidae > Hippoglossus > Hippoglossus stenolepis. The sequence goes on from NC_061484.1 coordinate 31,107,359, forward strand.
ATTAAACCTGGATTTCTTTGGTCCTGTGGAGGATTCGGGCTCCAACAGCTCAACATCCATCCCAGGTGACCCCCACATCTCTGCTTCTCACTCGTCTGTGAGAGACTCCAGGACTCATCTTCATCATCACTTCCATGATGATGAAGATGAGTCCTGGACTCGTCCCTCACAACACACTTCCTCCTGTCAGAGGTGCCGTCTGGATTCAACGTTGATGACATCATCAGAAGGAGACAGTTTCTAACTCTCTACATAGAAATAGAAAGATGAGTGTTAAGCTAAAGTGACGTTAACTGAACTGTTCACGTCGTGTGACCGACTCAGTTTCATATGAATGTAAAACTCTGACAGCACAACCTCCTCGTGTCCGGATAATGTGTCTGGTCATGTGATCGGACTCGTCTTCATCTGTCACGTTTCTCTTCGTCTCTGTTTCAGGCGTCGACCCTGAACTTTACGAGCTGACGACGGCCAAGCTGGACGCCGGGAGCTCAGGCAGCCGCATGGCGGACGCCTTCGCCCGCCTCATGTCCACCATGGAGAAGACCAGCACCTCCACCAGGTCAGGGGTCACGTGGCCTCAGTAGTTTTTATTGGTATGTGTTGGTGATGCTTCTTGTAACCGCGGCAGCGTTTTCTGTCTCTTCGTTGGACAGGAAGCCGAGGAAAGATGAGAATCTGAGCGAGGAGGCAGCCAAAGTCATCGCCGCTCTGCCCGACCTCTCCTTCATGCAGGCCAAGGTGCTGATGTTTCCCGCCACGCTGACGCCGCTCGACTCGCAGGCCGCGTCGGACTGAAGCCGGGCTCCCTGCTGACCCCGCCCCCTGACTACCGCCTCCATGGCCCCGCCCACAGATCTAGTCCATTTTAACACTGTCGTTTTTTAATTTTTTTTATTTCTTGCTGCGTCGCAGTTTTTTCTTTCAAACTTTCTTGTTTTTTTTTACTTTTGCGCTTTTGTTTTTCCAATAAAGCGAAAGTGTTCTGATGAGGGAACAGCCGGACGACCACCTGCACATCAACCGTACACGAGATCGTTCATGTAGTTTATAGACGAGTTGTTCATATCCACAAGAATCGTGTTGTAAATAATCAGGGATCAAACGTTTAGTTTTTTAGATTCTGATTTTACGTCTGAAGGAAACAAAGGCTGAAGCTTTGAATCAAACTGAAGTGGAATAAATATAAAAATATATATATATATATGATCAGTATAAAACCATTTATAAACATATATGAAATCTATATTTATGGACTGAGACCACCAGATTGTTTTTACCTTCACTCCATTTTAATCTGAGTTAACCTTTGACCTCAAGTTGTTGTAACCCCTCCCCCTTTTCTTTTGATTTGAACGAAGCCGACGTCCTGTGGAGCTTTGATTTTCTTTTACTTCCTGGTTCGTGTCTCTTCCTGTGTTATGTTGTGGGGGGGGGTAAAAGGGGACGTTTAGATGAAAACCACTGAGTCTCTGGTGAAGGTCGACTCATCTGAAGGGAATCAAGGGACCAATCCGTGACCGAAGTGCTTTCTGTCGTGTCGTCGTGGCTCCTGCTCGCTTCCGGCCCGTCTCCAGGAGGATTTTGCACATTGTAAAGATGACGTGGACGTGTCGTCGTTCACTGTGGCTTCAGACTGTGAACACGTACAATTCCTATGGAAGAAACGGAATCACTGGACGAGCCTGAGACGAGGTCGTCGTGCATGTTCAGGTTCTTCAGACTCTGTGTGTAAATTTGACTTTTAGTGTAAACGAGGAATAAAAATAATTTAAGAGAAAACGTGACAATGTCTCTTTGTTTTTGTTCAACGTGACGTCATGTGACCAGAGGAGGCGACTGTCAGCTGCCAATCACAGAAATAAAGACGATGCCATCTTGTGGTGATGACGTCATCTACAGACAGTCCGTGCGGTAGTGGTATCGAGGTCCCGCCCATACACACTGAACCAATCCTGAGTCAGCATCAGCTGTCAATCATCACGTCTCAGCCTGTTTTTATATCATCAAATAACTGATTCAAACCAAACTGATCAGAAACACGAACAAACATCAGAGAGAGAAGAACGAGCTGAAACGACAGAAACATCGTTACAAACATTTATTAAACGTTTACTTTGATTCTTTAGTTTGGTTTATTTTATAGAAGCTGTCATGTCGTCATCTTTATTGAATCTGTGGGTCGGAGGCCGAGCGTTGCCATGTGAACCATCAAGAAAAAGTTATAATTAAAAATATTAGTATTGAACCTTTTGTTTAATTTCTGTGAATTGAAATATTTAATGAAGCGAGTCACTAAAAAGACAAGATTATGAATCGTTATTTTCTCATCAATTGTTCAGTTTTTTAAAGTTTGTAAAAAGTTGTGAAGGTGACGTTTATTCAAAGATATAAATTCTTAAGTTTTTTACTTTTGGAAAAGTATTTTCAAATACGAGCATCAGGATCAATTTCTGCAGCTGATTGATTATCAGTTTAATTCTTCATGTTTTACAAAGATCTATTGAGTAGCTGGAGAAGAGGTGTCACTCTACAGGAAGAAAAGTCATCACATCATCTGACACAGACAAAGATCTTTTATTAAACTGTTTGTGAAGATGTGTCACACGTGGAAGAAAAACTGAACTGAACTTTCAGACTGGCATGTTTCCTCGTGTTGGTTTTAAACTGGAAATTCTTTGAGCTCGTTGTTTAATGGTTGGATCTTGTCTTGATTAGAATCATTAGATTAAACTGCAGCATCTTAAAAACCAAACCGTTTCACTAAAATCAGTAGAAACCTGCTCTGGACGATGTTAAACCTGCAGCAGGTCAGAAGTATTTCAGTGAAACTTTGTAAAGACACGTGGTCGGAATAAAGAGGCCACTGAGTACGTTTCTGACCAATGTAGGTCAGAGGTCATCATTCCTCTCAGATTATGTTTCAGTGAAAACAAAGGTTGAACAGAGAAGAAGTAAAAAACCACACGGCAGCAGCAGCACTTATCAAAGATCTCCTTCATTGTTTTAATAGTAGACATTGTGCCACAAAAATGTTATGTCCGCAGCCACCGATCACGTGTGGAACTAATTCAGCTATGTTTCATGTCATTCGCTTCCCTACACAATCTGCAGATCACATGTTACACGTATGTATAAATATATACAGTTTATAGGTTCGTTACTGTGGTTGTGCTGAGAAACATGAGCAGAGAAATCAACACGGCCGACGACACGTCTCCCAATGCAGCACACGCTTAACACATGACGACCAGCAGAGCACACGCAGAGCCCGACACGTACTGTGTGTGTACAGGAATGTTAACTATCATACAAACTGGGCTCGTTCACAAATCACGACTGTGGACACGCGAGGGGAAGATGTTGACGACACAAGAACGCGACGTCGTCTCCGGCCACGAAGGCACTGGCACGTGGTTGTCAGGGGCGACGTTGGAGCAGGTGACGCAACAGGGGGCGTGTGATTGGCTCTAACATGCGTGATGCTGGTCTTTAAGCATGTGCTTCATTCAAGGTGCTCAGCGACTCGTGTTCGGGCGGCGGCCAAACAAAGAGGACTCGATGTTTGGAGGGTGGAAGAGAGGGAGGAGCGGAGGAAAAGTGGAGTGAGAGAAAAGAAAGACGAGTGAATTCCTGTCACTGTTAAAAACGTTAGACTTTGATTTGGTGTAGGATGAAAAAACGCTAGCGGAGATTACCGTCCTATTGCTGATTTAGAAAGGTTGGGGGCGGAGATCTGGTGTCGTAGCTGCACGCACAATAACAAACTCGTCCTCCTTCCTGTCCACCCTCACCCCCCCCTCCCCCCTCTGGTTGTCTTTCCTTGTGGAGCGTCGTAACATTGACACTGGTCTCGGGCTCTGGGGTTGATTCGAATGTCGTGGCGTTTGGTTTTTTTCTGGCCTCAGCAGCAGCCGCCGGACGAGGTGTTGACGGGCTTGCTCTGGATCTTGACGTTGGATTTCTCAGAGGCGCCGGTCGTGGCCCCGGGGCCCATCCTCTTCTTAATCTCGGCCGCCATGGTCATGAAGGCTTGCTCCACGTTGGTGGCGCTCTTGGCACTGGTCTCCAGGAAGGGGATTCCCAAGTTGTCGGCAAATTCCTGGTAAAGGAAAAGGAGTGAGGAAACATCGTAATGAGACCAGGAACAGAAGTTCAGACTAGACACGCCCCTAACAAAGCCAGGTAAAGACATTTCCGACACGAACTAGAAGCGTTAGCGTGTTTCCCGTTTCGCACGTTAAGTATTCACGACCACGTTTTACTGGGGGGGGCACGTTACCGAGACAACGTACCTTAGCTGTGGTGTAATCCACCACCTTCTTCGTTGTGAGGTCACACTTGTTACCGACCAGCAGCTTGTTGACGTTCTCGCTGGCGTAGCGGTCGATCTCCTGTAGCCACTGTTTGACGTTGTTGAAGGACTCCTGAGGACGAGAGACGGCAGCCGTCAATACCGCCACCAACAGGACAGCAGTGCATTCTGGGAACACTTTGAAAATTGCTCAGAAAAAAATAAAACACAAACAATTTGTGATTCCAACATTTCCTAAAAACCAGGAGTCGTTGCCCGGTCTCCATAACAACCGGGGTATGTCTGTGACATCATGTCGAATCCATGTCAACATTCGAATCATTCGACAACAATAACGAAACTTGTTTTATCGTTTGCTTGCGTTGAGTCAGAGTGAAGTTAAAAACTTTGCTCTTGAGTTTTATCCGCAGTGACGTCGTTCGTCAATAATCAGCTGTTGACTGTTTCGTATGTGGTGAATTATTCACTGAGCTGAAACATGTTTTACCACATGCTGCGTGTCACCTGTCAAGAGACACAATCTTCAGACCAAAGTCCACAACTTTTCAGATTAAAAAGTCTCATGCTTTTACTTTGACAAACTGTTGAAGAGGAAGTAGTTTTATGAGATCATCACCTGAGAAAGTGTCCGATTTAATTATAGAAGCTCAATAAACCTGAATAAACTTAGTGATGTCATAGAGTCGAGTCTCAGATCCAGGCGATGGGCGTGGTCTTTTGTTTTGCTTTCCTTTTTTTCCCGCAGTGAATTTGTTATTTGTATATTTAGTGTAGGTTTGTATTGTTCCAACAAAATAAAAATAAGTAAATGATCATTCTGACGTCAGCGAGTGACATCACACTCAGCCGTGTGTTAGCGGAGGGAGATGTTGACCTCTGACCTGATCTGTTACGTCGTAAACTACGATGATGCCGTGAGCTCCTCTGTAGTAACTGGAAGTGATGGTGCGGAATCGCTCCTGACCGGCCGTGTCCCACTGGTAAAACAAAGCAGAGCTCGTCATACACAAACACAACCACCATGTGGCGCTGCTGATCAGTTCACGACCCGGTGACCCCGCGTCTCTTACAATCTGAAGCTTGATGGTTTTTCCGTCCAGCTCGATGGTCCTGATCTTGAAGTCCACGCCGATGGTGCTGATGTAGCTTTCTGTGTACGTGTCATCCTGCAACACAACACGAGAGTCACAGCTGATCCTGCAGCGTCATCGTCATAACAACAGGCGCGTGGGACACTTACTGCAAACCGCAGCAGGAGACAAGACTTCCCGACGCCAGAGTCACCGATCAGCAGCAGTTTGAATAAATAATCACTGAGAGAAAACAACACGTTAATAAAAACATTAATCAACTCACAGATTTCTTTTTACACGTCGGATTCAAACTGCGACATGTGAAGAAATTCTCTAAAGTCAACGAGATACACAAACTTTTCCTATAGATTTTCTCCGTCGCACGTTAAAGTTTATAAATAATAATATCAATAAAAGCTGATTCATACAGCGTCATTAGAACAGATACAAGTTAAAAATGAAGGATTAAAGAATTCAAATAATTTGAAACATCAGAGAAGAAATATGAGAATAAAATATTAAAGATGAGAAAAGACTACAAATAAAATGATCATAACAATGTTCATTTTTCTGCAACTCAGCAACTTAAACAATTCATATTTTATTTTACTGAATTAGTTTTCAGGTCAAAGATCAGCTGATCAATGGAAACGTTTAGTTTATTGATCAGCGGCTTCTTTCATAAACTTGTCTTAATAACTGATTAATAACTGATTGTCTTTCTAAAGTGAATATTTGCGGGTTTTGAACAGTTATTAATATGAATTAACGGTGATGTCATTGATTCATCTCGTTGCTGATCAGTTGCAGATCGACCGAGTGACAGTTGGTGAATATTGATCCATATCACTGGTATGATCGATCAGCTGATTCACGACCAAACAAACAATGAAAACTTAATGATCATTGATTTTCTGTCGACGACGTAACAGGGCTCTGACAGTGACGTGACTCCGACGGAAGGTGGGGGGGTCTGAGTGATGACGTCATCCAGGGCAGGTCATTCTGCTGACGTCTGACCTGACATTTGATCGACTAAATGAACGGTCGATTAATCGAATCGATAACGGCCAGGCTGCTCGGAGGAGCGGATGTTCGGTGGTTCCGGTCTGACGGTACCGAACCGAGCGGGACCCACTTCCTGTTAGCGGCGGTTAAAAGACGCAGACTCGCCGTTAAACCTCCGGTTCGGTTCTGACGTCTCGCTCCGCTTCGTGTTCACCGACAGAGACACGAGACTCACCGGGCCCCGTCACCGAGTCACCGACCGGAGCCACCGACCGGAGCCACCGACCGGAGCCTCCGCTACGAAGTTAGCACATTAGCTCGTGAGGCTACCTCCAGAGAGCCTGCAGTCAGCGAGCTAATGCCCCCGCCAAACACCGTCTGCGGGCGGCTTCGGTGCGTGTTGACATGAACGGAAAACGAGTTCGGTCGGTAAAATGAACGCTGTCATGTGACAAGCTGCCGTTAACCGAGCACCGAAGCAGCCGACGTTCATCTCGTATCGGTCCGCCCGGCCGGCTAACGCTAGCCTAACGCTAGCCTAGCCTAGCCTAGTTTAGCCTAGCTGCTGTGTGCGCTGACAGCTCAGCCGGACCCGTCGCCACAGAACCGGGATCAGCGTCACTTACTACTCGGGGTTCATGGTGGAGCTCGGCTGGTTCAGGTCCGTCACCGGAGCAGAGGGAGTCGGTCGCGGGTGAAGCTTGAATCCGCCTCGTACCGGAGGAGAACAGCACCGTTTAGGTTGGAACTCGTTAAACTGGTTGTCGCAGCCACAACAGCATAATCGAATCAAATATGGCCGTCAGAGCTTCCTACCCGGAAATACCAGGCGCGAGGAATCATGGGTAGTGTAGTTCTGTGGCAATGGGCGTTCACGCGTCTGGTGGACGACATGACGGCTGCTGAAGTGTCTCTATCGCCCCCTGGTGTCTGGCTCCTCCTCCAGGTTAGCAGATGGGACGGACTCGAATATAAAGTACGCATTAAATAAATGTTTCTGTCGTTTCAGGTCGTTCTTCTCTCTCTGATGTTTATTCAAGTGTTTCTGATCCGTTGGGTTTGAATCAGTTATTTATGATATAAACACAGGTCATCACCACAAGATGGCAGCTTTCGTACTCGTAGATGCTTCAGCTTCATTTCTGTAGGAAGTTGAGATGTCGTCTTTATTTACACTCACTGATCAACTTCAATCACACATCAGATCTTACAGAAAGATTCAAGTATAACATTTGTCATGATTCAGCCAGTTGTTGCACAATGTGAATCCAGCTGTGCTCGGTGCGGTGGCTCCATTCTGTGGAAGTTCCCTGGATTAGCCTAGCAACATGCTAAGATAAAACAGGGAACACGTGCAGAACCCCCCGGTGGGCGTAGCAGGCAAGATACATTTGTTCAAGATGAATATCGTTTACCACGACCGTGTTTGGACTCAGTGCTAAAAGGTGGAGGCTGGGGGGGTGGAGGCAAGTGGCCGGCAGCAGGGCGTGAGAGGCAGTGTAGCCGAGCAGGGATCAGTGAGGAGGAGGTCGTATTTAAAGGGAACACTTGTTGAGAGAATGGGCTGTGATTGGTGGGTGACTGACGGGCACCCGTACACCTGTCAGCAGCTGACAGCTGATGACAGCTGAGCACACGACTCCGTGTCCTGCATGAACTAACGCGATGCTTCATTTAGTTGAGAACAAAACGTCGTAACAACGACCAATGCAAACTAAAACCATCAACCCACTGAGGACTGGATTCAAAACCACACTGAACATCCCAGTAACAAACTGAAACCACAGGCTGATCCAACTGGTGTGAATTTCATCAAGTCATCATGTGACTCAGTGGGTGTGGCCTCCTCGTGCCTCCACGTTCTCCTGACAACGTCTGGACATGATGCACCAGGAGGAACCAAGGATGGAGTCCTGGGGGTTCTTCTCCCAGACCTGGATCATCACCTCCTGGACTGTGGACGGACTTGGTGGCGTCGGATGCACCGACACATGACGTCCAATAGGTGCTCAACTGGATTTAGGTCAGAGGAACGTGAGGGTCAGTCGATGGCATCAATGCGCCAGGAGGAACCCAGAGTCCATCAGGAGAAACCCAGGGCCCACTGCACCAGGAGGAACCCAGAGCCCACTGCACCAGGAGAAACCCAGAGCCCACTGCACCAGGAGAAACCCAGGGCCCACTGCACCAAGAGGAACCCAGAGCCCACTGCACCAGGAGGAACCCAGAGCCCACTGCACCAGGAGGAACCCAGAGCCCACTGCACCAGGAGGAACCCAGAGCCCACTGCACCAGGAGGAACCCAGAGCCCACTGCGCCAGGAGGAACCCAGAGTCCATCAGGAGGAACCCAGGGCCCACTGCACCAGGAGGAACCCAGAGCCCACTGCACCAGGAGAAACCCAGGGCCCACTGCACCAGGAGGAACCCAGAGCCCACTGCACCAGGAGGAACCCAGAGCCCACTGCACCAGGAGGAACCCAGAGCCCACTGCACCAGGAGGAACCCAGAGCCCACTGCACCAGGAGGAACCCAGAGCCCACTGCACCAGGAGGAACCCAGAGCCCACTGCACCAGGAGGAACCCAGAGCCCACTGCACCAGGAGGAACCCAGGGCCCACTGCACCAGGAGGAACCCAGAGCCCACTGCACCAGGAGGAACCCAGAGCCCACTGCACCAGGAGGAACCCAGAGCCCACTGCACCAGGAGGAACCCACTGCACCAGGAGGAACCCAGAGCCCACTGCACCAGGAGGAACCCAGAGCCCACTGCACCAGGAGGAACCCACTGCACCAGGAGGAACCCAGGATCCATCAGGAGGAACCCACTGCACCAGGTGTGTATCTACGTCTGCTGGAGCTTCAACATGCTATTATCATCCCAGCCTAACCCTACCCCCCACACACACACACACACACACTTTTTTCCCACTCACATTCTCATTATTAAATTGTCCTTTTTTCAGGTTTTATCTTAATTGTTTAAATTTAAAGTCTCATCTCTGAAGCTTAACTCCAACTT
>NC_061484.1:31121775-31131775 GCF_022539355.2 Hippoglossus stenolepis
AGTGAGATCAGTGACGATGAGGAGATCAGGAGTCTGTCTCCGTCTGCAGGTCCCACCTGTTGGTCTTTCAGTCGTTCTCCGTGGATGAGGAACGTGTTGCGTCCCAGCAGTTCAGCCGGTAGCAGCCTGCACACGCCCACTCTGCTCAGGCAACCGTCCTGCGCCAACCAGCCGCCGCTCGATTCATCCCTGGTCATCACCACCGCTTTTACACGCACGATGTAGCTGTCGCTGCAGCGGAGGAGAGGGAAACCAGCGTCACATGTCGTTCACAAACTCAGTGAACGACTCCTTCAAACGCGTTGTTAAACTGCGAGTGAGAAACAACAGCTCATTAAGAATAGAGCAAAGGAACCGGAATTATTTCAGGCTCCGCCCACACTGACACAGGCTGAGTGGATGCCAGACGTCACCATAGCAACAGTGATGAGGTTTAAAAGTAAATGAGAGTAAACACTGCTGGTCTCATTTAGTCTGAATGAAACTGAAACCCCAGATTAGACCAACCAATGGGTGAGTTGATGGCAGTGGTGCTGTCCAATCAGAACGCCTGAACGTATCGCACAAATAAAAAATTATCTCTGACATCCCTCATACTTCCTGTTTCCACGGTCACCAGTAATGACACGGTCTGTGTTGACGCCAGGTTGTCGAGCTGTGATGCTACACACACACACACACACACACACACACACACACACACACACACACACACACACACACACACAACACACACACACACACCCCATCTGTTTGACAGACAGACAGGCTGAATCACACAGCATAGAGAAACAGTAGTGTGTTTGTGTGTGACTGCAGTGATGACTCATGCACACACCCACACCCACCACGCGCCACACACACACACACACACACACACGCACGCACACACACACGCACACACACACACACACACACACACACACACACACACACACACACACACACACACACACACTATTTTCTGGACGATAATCCTCCAGTCTCCTTCATTTATTTAACGACTGATCAGCGAGGCTAATTCACCAGATTAGCCTATTTGCATGCTAACATCTGCTGATTAGCACTCAAAGTTCAGCTGAGGATTATGGGTATTTATTCATAACCCTGGATGAAGTCCTGGATTCATTCAAATGTTGCCCTGAAGGTGGCGCCAGAGGAACACCCAGTCATTAGGAATCATGAGGATCATCGTCCTGAGCCAGATTTAATGTTACAAACAAAGTGGATTACTACATTAATATAAATAATGTAAAATTAGAATGGTTTTAAAATCTGAAACTGAGTTTCCAGATTATTGTTCGTCCAATAAAAACCCAGGTCTGTTAATGGCTCCACCCACAGTTCAAAACATTGCTGTTGCTATGGTAACACCAGTTAGGGTTGAACAACTTGGGGGCCCAAGGTAAACACAGGCATCGGGCGCTCTGCATCCGTTGGTCTCCACCTTTTTTAATCCCTATTTATCTAAGAAAGTCCGACTTGTAACGTCTTCACAACCCAACAAAACATATTAATAGTTTAACAAATGCACTCACAGTAAAATCTTATTTTCATAAACAATATGATCTCTGTACAATAAGAATGTAGCGTATTGTCCACTCACATGGATCGGTCATCTATTAGCTTGGTTGTCAGCAGGATCTCTGATTAAGTTGATGATGGGCCTCTGTCTTCCATGTTGTTTCATTGAGTGAGAAGATAACTCACAAGACGTGCTCACGTTGTTTTAATCATCATGTATGGAACATCATGTGAAATACCAGGAGCGAGGGAAAATATGTGTGTGTGTTTACGTTATAATACTGTCACTAGTTCTCAGGACCTGATCAGCACAGGAAGTCCCTTAGTGTTGGTTTGATTCCACAGTTTATCAGACTCGTCAACATGTTCAGTCCAACACGAGACGCTCAGTCAGGACTCAGTGTTAGAATGAGCGACACGCAGACACGATCCGACTCCATCGACTCAGAACCAAACACACGACCGGTAAAACATGAACTGTGAACCTGAACCAGTTCATCTTCATCTGCATGAACTGAACTGGGAACTGGTTCTTTTTAAGTGTGAACTGGCTCAACACTGCTCGTCAGTCTGTGTTTACACCCTGAATCACTTCCGTTCATGGAATGGTCCATTGTAGTGGGGACTGAAGGGGGAGGGGGGCTGCTGAGACACTAGTTACGCATTCTGATGCCATTTTAGTGTATGGATTTTTAGAGTATTAAAGAGGCTTATCATGCAGTTTCCCGCGCTGCTCTGGGTCTATCCGACCACGCGCTTATTCATCTGATCCCGGCCTACAGACAGAAACTCAAACTTTCTAAACCTGCTGTGCTGAGATCTAAGAACTGGAGCAGCAGAGAAGCTGTGGAGGAGCTGCGTGACTGCCTGGACAACACAGACTGGGACATTGTTAGAACTTCTTCCAACAGCCTGGACGAATTTACAGATGCTGTGACGTCATACATCAGCTTCTGTGAGGACAGATGTATTCCAACACGCACCAGGGTGAGTTACAACAACGACAAGCCCTGGTTCACAGCAAAACTCAAACAGCTTCGTTTGGAGAAAGAGGTGGCCTTCAAGACTGGGGACAAGGATAGGTTCAGACTGGCTAAATACTCGTTTGGCAAGGAGATTAAGGAGGCCAAACGACAGTATTCCAAGAAGCTGGAACAACAATTTGCAGCCAACTCCTCGTCAGTCTGGAAAGGCCTTGGGTGATCACCGGCTGCAAAACCAAATCCCCCACTCTGTGGAAGACCTTCAACTTGCAAACGACCTGCAGGTTCGACAGACAATGGACCAGTTCTAACCCTACCCCACATTCTGAACCCCCACAGCTATCACACCTCTTCTTCCCAGCCTGGACAAAGACACTCCCCCACAAAATGGTCCCAGACTGCCCCCTCCCCATCACACCTCTCTCCATTCAGGAGAGAGATGTCAACAAACTACTAAGAGACTGAACCCCGCAAGGCAGCTGGACCAGACGCTGTCTCCCTCCACACTCAGGTACTGTGCGGACCAGCTGTCTCCAGTGTTCACGGACATCTTCAACACCTCACTGGCTGAATCGTGGTACCTGCCTGCCTCAAAACATCCACCATCATCCCGTTCCAAAAAGCAGAGGATCACAGACCTTAATGACTACAGACCAGTCGCCCTGACCTCTGTAGTAATGAAGACCTTTGAGCGCCTCGTGCTGACCCACCTCAAGGCCATAACCAACCACCTCCTCGACCCACTGCAGTTTGCCTACAGAGCCAACAGGTCTGTAGACGACGCATTCAACGTGGGACTCCACTTCATCCTCCAGCACCTTGACTCCCCTGGCACCTACGCCAGGATCCTGTTTGTGGACTTCAGCTCCGCATTCAACACTATCGCCCCAGCTCTTCTCCGAGACAAGTTGACACAGCTGAGCGTGCCTGAGCCCACCTGCAGGTGGATCACTGACTTCCTGACAGACAGGAAGCAGCGCGTGAGGCTGGGCAAGCTTGTCTCTGAGCCCGGACCATCAGCACTGGAGCCCCACAAGGTTGTGTGCTCTCCCCTACTCTTCTCCTCTACACCAACAACTGCATCTCCAGCCACCCCTCTGTCAAACTCCTGAAGTTTGCAGACGACACAACCCTAATTGGATTAATCTCCAATGGGGACAGGCCGCCTACAGAGAGGAAGTTGACAGCCTGGCTTCCTGGTGCAGCCAGAACTTCCTGGAGCTGAACGCTTCGAAAACTGTAGAGATGATAGCAGACTTCAGGAGGAGCCCATCCCAAACCGCCCCCTCACCATGTGCGACTCCCAGTTAAAACAGTGGAGTCTTTCAGATTCCTGGGGACTATAATTGCACAGGACCTGAGGTGGGCTGAGAACATCACCACCATCACCAAGAAGGCCCAGCAGAGGACGTTCTTCCTGCGGCAACTGAAGAAATTCAACATGCCGCAGAAAGTGATGGTCGAGTTCTACACGCCATCATTGAGTCCATCCTCACCGCCTCAATCACCGTCTGGTTCGCTGCCTCCACTGCCAAGGACAAGGGCAGACTGCAGCGGATCATTCGGTCAGCTGAAAGGTCATCGGCTGCGACCTGCCGGCTCTCCTACACCTGTTCCACTCCAGGACCAGTAAGAGAGCAGGCAAGATCATTGCTGATCCTTCCCATCCCGGCCACCACCTATTCCAGAGACTCCCATCTGGAAAAGGTTCCGGCCATCAAGACCAAAACCTCGCGCCACCTGAACAGTTTTCCCCATGGCAGTGGGGCTCACAAACAAGCCCCCTGCATCACACTGACTCTGCCCCGCACATAACTTATAACTTATATATTGTTGGCACTATCCGGAACCAATCACTGCACCTTAGCACCGCACGTGCCTATTGTTTTTTCTGTATATATTGTTGTTTTATGTCCGATTTGTTGTTATGTCCAAAGGCACCAACCACACCAAGGCAATTTCCTGTATATGTAAATATACTTGGCAATAAAAAGAATTCTGATTCTGATTCTGATTCTGAAAAAATGATCTTAACCATAAGTTTATTAGGTGCTTTATGGGGCCCCTGGTAGTTCGGGGCCTAAGGCGATTGCCGAACTTTGCCTAATGGTTAAGTCTGCCTCTGGGTAACACCTGGTGTCCACATGACTCATCACCATCATCATCATCATCATCACCATCATCATCATCACCATCATCACCATCATCATCATCATCATCATCACCATCATCATCATCATCATCATCCTTATCATCACCATCTTCATCATCATCATCCTCATCATCATCCTCATCATCATCACCGTCATCCTCCTCATCATCATCATCTTCATCTTCATCTTCATCATCCTCATCCTCATCCTCACCACCATCATCTTCATCATCATCTCATCATCACCATCATCATCATCATCATCATCATCATCACCATCATCACCATCATCACCATCATCACCATCATCATCTCATCATCACCATCATCATCATCACCATCATCACCATCATCACCATCATCATCATCATCATATCATCATCACCATCAATCATCATCATCATCATCATCATCATCATCACCATCACTCATCATCATCATCATCACCATCATCATCATCATCATCATCTATCACCATATCACCATCATCATCATCAATACTCATCATCATCATCATCACCATCATCATACCATCATCATTAATACCATCACCATCACTACCCATCACATCATCATCATCAATATCTCATCATTAATCATCACCATCATCATCATCATCACCATCATCATTAATATCATTCTATTCACTACCACTTCATCATCATCATCCTTACCATCATCCTCATCATCATCACCGTCATCCTCTCATCATCATCATCTTCATCTTCATCTTCATCATCCTCATCCTCATCCTCATCATCACCATCATCATCATCATCATCATCCATTATCATCATCATCTTCATCATCATCATCCTCATCACCATCTTCATCATCCTCATCATCCTCCTCATCATCATCATCTTCATCATCCTCATCCTCATCATCATCCTTATCATCACCATCTTCATCATCATCATCATATCCTCATCATCATCACCGTCATCCTCCTCCTCATCTTCATCTTCATCTTCATCTTCATCTTCATCATCCTCATCCTCATCATCATCACCTTCATCACCATCTTCATCATCATCATCCTCATCCTCATCCTCATCATCATCATCATCACCGTCATCCTCATCCTCATCACCATTCATCCTATCATCACCATCATCATCATCACCATCATCCTCCTCCCCTCCATCATCATCACCGTCATCACCTTCATCTTCTTCATCATCATCATCATCATCATCATCATCATCATCATCATCCTCCTCATCATCTTCATCATCTTCATCTTCATCATCCTCATCCTCATCATCATCCTCATCATCCTCATCATCACCATCTTCATCATCATCATCATCATCATCCTCATCATCATCATCATCATCATCACCGTCATCATCATCTTCATCTTCATCACCTTCATCATCATCATCATCATCACCATCTTCATCTTCATCTTCATCTTCATCTTCATCATCATCATCCTCATCCTCATCATCATCATCATCATCATCATCATCATCATCACCATCTTCATCATCCTCATCCTCATCCTCATCATCATCACCTTCATCACCATCTTCATCATCATCATCACTCATCCTCATCACCATCATCATCACTCACCATCATCACCATCTTCATCATCATCATCCTCCTCATCACCATCATCATCATCACCATCACCATCATCATCATCACCATCTTCATCATCATCATCCTCATCATCATCCTCATCATCATCATCATCACCGTCATCCTCCTCCTCATCATCATCATCATCATCACCTTCATCATCATCACCGTCATCACCTTCATCTTCTTCATCATCATCATCATCATCATCTTCATCTTCATCTTCATCTTCATCATCCTCATCGCCATCTTCATCATCCTCATCCTCCTCATCATCATCATCATCATCACCTTCATCCTCCTCATCACCATCTTCATCATCATCATCCTCATCCTCCTCATCATCATCACCATCATCACCTTCATCATCACCTTCATCCTCCTCATCACCATCTTCATCACCATCTTCATCTTCATCATCTACCTTCATCCTCCTCATCACCATCTTCATCACCATCTTCATCTTCATCATCCTCACCTTCATCCTCCTCATCACCATCTTCATCATCATCATCCTCATCCTCCTCATCATCATCACCATCATCACCTTCATCATCACCTTCATCCTCCTCATCACCATCTTCATCACCATCTTCATCTTCATCATCCTCACCTTCATCCTCATCCTCCTCATCCTCATCACCATCTTCATCACCATCTTCATCCTCATCCTCCTCATCATCATCCTCATCCTCCTCATCATCATCATCATTACCATCATCACCATCTTCCTCTTCATCTTCCTCACTGTGCCAGGTAACACATATACAAACATATAGAACATGTATAGAACATATTATGGGATGTATGGGGGGTGTAGTTACTCGTCAGGTCGCGTGTCCTCGTTCATTTTGTCGCTTCACCTCCAGCGATGATAAACTTCCGCTGCAGCGGCGCGGTGCGGTGTCCTCATGTTCCCTGCGGCAGCGGCAGAAGCGGCAGCTGCTCCGGTTGTCTCGCGCTCTCCTCCCGGTTCTCTCCTCCCGGTTCTCTCCTCCCGGTTCTTTCCTCCCGGTTCTCTCCTCCCGGTTCTTTCCTCCCGGTTCTCTCCTCCCGGTTCTTTCCTCCCGGTTCTCTCCTCGTCACCGTCTCCTCCTTTACCTCCTGCCCCGCCGGGTCGTTCCTGGATGCAGTGACCGATAATGATGCCCTGATGTCGGTGAGGACGGCTCCGCACGGGCCGCTTCTCCTCCGCTCTCCATGTTGGATTCAGTGGGGGTGACGTCAGACCCGAAGGACTGCAGAGTCACGTGCTATTACCATACAACAACAAAGATAACAACAATAATCATGTTGTTGTTAACCCTAACCCTTCCTTGTAGAATTCACATGATCGCAAACACACACATGAGAGAGAGAGAGAGAGAGACAGAGAGAGAGAGAGAGAGACAGAGAGAGAGAGACAGAGAGAGAGAGAGAGACAGAGAGAGAGAGAGAGAGAGAGAGAGAGAGAGACAGACAGAGAGAGAGAGAGAGAGAGAGAGAGAGAGAGAGAGAGAGACAGAGAGGAGAGACAGAGAGAGAGAGAGAGAGACAGAGAGAGAGAGAGAGAGAGAGAGAGAGAGAGAGAGACAGAGAGAGAGAGAGAGAGAGAGACAGAGAGAGAGAGAGACAGAGAGAGAGAGACAGAGAGAGAGAGACAGAGAGAGAGAGAGGAGAGACAGAGAGAGAGACAGAGAGAGAGAGAGAGAGAGAGAGAGAGAGACAGAGAGAGACAGAGAGAGAGAGAGAGAGAGAGAGAGAGAGAGAGAGAGAGAGAGAGAGAGAGAGAGAGGAGAGACAGAGAGAGAGAGAGAGACAGAGAGACAGAGAGACAGAGAGGGAGAGAGAGACAGAGAGAGAGAGGAGAGAGAGAGAGAGAGAGAGGTTAGGGCTACCAAACCTTGAAGCACTTCTCCACATCTGTCCAGCCTTCACCCAACATCTGGTTCTTCCTGCTCTTCCAGGTGGCCAGTTTAGCCAAACAGGAAGTTGACCAGGACGAGTGTTGCTCTGTTTCCTTTGTGGTATTTAGGCCCAAAACAAACAAGGGAGAAGTTCTCCCCAGAGCCTCCACCCACTGCTGCAGTTGTCTAAATAAAACCTCTAGTCGAGGACAGGTCACCACCAGGTGCTCTACCGTCTCCCTATCACCACAGAAACCACATCCTCCCCAGTGCTCGGGTCCAGGTGAGCTCTGTGTCTGTTTGTAGCTAAAGCTCCATGTATAATCCTCCACTGGAGGTCACCCACCCGTTTTTCAACAGGAGGTTATACAGGACCCTCCACCTGCCTTCGGGGCAGCCTGCAGCAAAATCCTCAGTCCACCTCGTCTCCTTGACTCCGCCAGAGAGCGAAGGTTCAGCACCTTCACACAGCTGACATAAAGCTGCTTCTTCCCACAAAACTGAAACTACACAGCACCGGTGTTTTGAAGGAAAGAAGCAGTCCTCTCTCCTCTCCACACCCATCAGCAGGGCTGACGATCAGAGAGGGAAACAGGTACTCACAGTCATCATCCCATTGGTCAGCTAGAGTACGATTTTCAGCAAACGCTCTCAGTGGCACAGACAGGGACTGCAACACTTCCTCCATGATCCTCTTCAGAACTCTGGAGGACCTGATGTTGGTGACGTCACAGAGTGTTTCCCAGGATGTCTTTGTGAGGTGGCCCAGTTTGATGATGCCAGCCTCAACAAACTTACTTCTCAGTGTTGCAGAGGAAAAGGTGGTTGTTCTCAGGAAATCATTGTGGAAGAGCGGCTCCTCAAACAGCCATATCCCCGGTCTGGGGTCAGGAGTCCGCTTGACCTCCAGCGTCTGCCAGGCGTTCACCACCGAGCTGTAGAACGGTGTCAGTCCAGTCAGGTCAGCAGTTGATGAGATCAGAAATAACTGTTTGTCCAGCCCCAGCCGGCAGCTTGTCTGAGCAGCAGACGAGCAGGAGCCAACCAGCAGAGACCACAGCCATACAGCAGCTTCTGCACCATCTGCAGTCTGAAGGCCGCAGTTCTGGACACAATGTCAATGAGACCCTGACCTCCCTCTGCCACAGGGAGATACAGGGCCGCTGCCCTCAGCCAGTGCTGACCAGACCAGAAGAACTTCACCAGGCGACGCTGCACATCTTCAACCAGACCTGGAGGTGGCACCAACACAATAAGTCTGTGCCAAAGACAGGAGCGACCAAGTTATTCACTATCAGAACTCTCTTCCTGTAGGACAGATAAGGTAGCAACCATTTCCATTTAGACAACTTCGCCCACCTTTCCAGCACACCTCCCAGTTCTGCCTCTGAAAGCCCTCACTTCCTAAATGGACTCCCAGAACTTTTAATCCATCCCTTCCCCACCGGAGACTTCCAGGAAGACCAGGCTCAGTCCCGGCTCCACTGACCCATTAAAACCCTCACTCTTCTCCCAGTTGACTCTGGCTGAAGAGGCTCTCCCATAAAAGTCCAGACTTTCCTGAAGTTGCTGGACATCATGCTGGTCATGGATAAAAACATTAACGTCATCAGCTAAGCTGAGAGGCCCACAGAAGGGTTGTGAGCCAGCCCGGCAGAGAGACCCCTCAGCCTGCTCCTCAACCTGCACAGAAGAGGCTCGATGGCGATGCTGTACAGTTGTCCTGAGATGGGGCAGCCCTGCCTGATGCCTCTCGTGGGCACTGGACAGCTCAGCCCTCCCCCACCTTCACCACACAGCTAGCCACTCACCAGCAGCTTGACCCAGGACAGGAACCCCGAACACCAAAAGCCTGCAAGGTTGAA
>NC_061484.1:31141775-31154275 GCF_022539355.2 Hippoglossus stenolepis
GAGAGAGACAGAGAGACAGAGACAGAGAGAGAGACAGAGAGAGAGACAGAGAGAGACAGAGAGAGAGAGACAGAGAGACAGAGAGAGCAGACAGAGAGAGAGAGAGACAGAGAGACAGAGACAGAGAGAGAGAGGAGAGAGACAGAGAGAGACAGAGAGAGAGACAGAGAGAGAGAGAGACAGAGAGACAGAGAGAGACAGAGAGAGAGAGAGAGAGAGAGAGAGAGAGAGAGAGAGAGAGACAGAGACAGAGAGAGAGACAGGAAGAGAGAGAGAGACAGAGAGAGAGAGAGAGACAGAGAGAGAGAGAGAGAGAGAGAGAGAGAGAGAGAGAGAGAGAGAGAGAGAGAGAGAGAGAGAGAGAGAGAGAGAGAGAGAGAGAGAGAGAGAGAGAGAGAGAGAGAGAGAGAGAGAGAGAGAGAGAGAGAGGTGTTAAACTTGAACCTAAACCTGAATCTAATCTAAACCTGAACCTTAAAGTAACCAAACACTAAACTAAAGCTGAAGCTACTGAGCTGATGAACGTCTTGTGAAAGAGCAGCAGATTATATCAGATTATTCTTCTTTCTGCTCCTTTTCATTCAGGATCAGAGGTTTTGTGTTTTCATTTAAATGGTTTTGTTTGGTGAATGAATGAAATCAACTGATAAAGAATCTAAAATAAATGTGTTGATCTGCTGTCAGGCTGTTTATATTGAGACATATTGATCAGATGTAGAATTTCATTACGAGCACAAGCTTTTCCTTATAAGTATAAAGTATATCCCATAAATGTGTTTGATGGAATTCTAACGGATCCTTTGGACGACGTGTTGTTCACACTTTGTGTTTGGTCACCGTGACAACAGCCTCGTGCACAGCTCCATGAAGAGATGATGGTCTCACTCTGGTGCAGAGGAAGTGGACCTCAGAGCTTCAACATCTGCTGGACAGATGTTAGAGCAGCGTGTTCATGAACATGGCGTCACAGTCACATGTTACACTGACACACGTGTGTTGAGGATCATAACAAAGTCACATGATGACCTCTCCATACAGTGAGAACTTGAGCCTGTCAGGAACTGACTCTGTCAAACATTTCTTATCCTGAAGTCACAAAGAACTGAGACGGGCTTGAAGAGGAAGTGAAATCATCACGTTGAGACAAGTGTCTCCACAGAATAACACAAGCTGTTCAACACAACAGGCCAAACATGTCCACTGTCTTCAGGACATCATCTCTCAGACACTTTCTGTCCCTTGTCTCTGCTGTGAACCTCCCATCATCAATTATTTCCCAGCATGCTGCTGTTCCCAGAGGCCTGCTACAGTCTCCCCCTTGTGGTTGTTCTGAGGTGGTGTTAGAACGCTACAACAAGAATCTTCATCTACGTTTGTATAAAACGTCCTCAGTCAGTTTTCTATTAAATATGGTAAAATGTTTATGAAACTTCCTCAGAGACTTCAAGATGCTCTGCTCTTCATCGACTCTTCTTCATACTGTAAATGTCTCATTCACTTTTCTTCTGGTTGTTTCCATTATGTCAAACTGGTGATTTTGTTCTTTTACCTGCACCAGGGCCGAGATGTTTCCACCTGTTTGTTTGCAAGAGGAAAGAAAAGCAGAGTCATGATTCCAGTGAAGTCGGTGGAAGGATGTTTATTGAGCATTAAAGCAGAGACAAGTAGAAACAGGACTTTTCTCTCTGAGATGTTTTTCTTCTCGTTACATCTGGTTTGTCACAGAGGAAATGATCCATGTGTTTGACTCATAGACTGAATATAAAGGCTTTGACTGGGATGTGCTGCTGTTATACTACAGCGCCACCTGTGGGTCAAAGTAGAAAAGCCACCACCGCTCTGCACCTGATGCAGAAATGAAAACGTCCCATTTTAAGTCAGAGTTTTGATCTTTTGTTCAAAGACAAAACTCTGATTTTAAACTCAAAGTGATTTCAATGTGTTTAACTTTGTGTGGAACTAAATCAATTTGTGGCGTGAATCCAGGAACTTTAAGATCATAAACAAACATATACACAGAATGTGGTTCTACACACATGGAGACATACTGAGGGACAAAGGTGGACAATAATAAAGACAAACTTAAATACACTGTATGTGACTCTTTATAGAGGGTTTATATATTCTGCTTGTGTCATTTCAATAAACACATTCTTCATGTGAATAAACACAATCGGGGCAAGAAGGTTGCTGGTTTGAATCCGGTTCAGATGGGGTCTTCCTGTGTGGAGTCTGCATGTTCTCCCCGTGTTTTCTCCAGGTGCTCCGGCTTCATCTCACAAACACATGCAGATTAGGGGTTGTGTAGATTGGAGACTACACACAAGCTGCTGCTGCTTCAGCCTCTGGATCCTCAGGACACAGCTCAGCCTCCGTCCACACACACTGTCCTCTTCACACTCACCTCACTAAGATCACATCCTCATCTGTTGAGAGAAGAAGACATCAGTGTTCCAGAGACTCACTTCATCAGCTGTGAGTCAGTGATGCAGCACATCCAGTAGAAAGAGCAGCAGGGACTTCAGTCCTGTTCAGAGGTGGAGCAGCTTCCTCTCTGCTTCATGTTCACGTGTTGGAATGAACACGCTAAGAGCTAAGTGTGTTTCCTCTGCATGTCAAAGAGAGTGGACACCGAGAGGTGGATTTACTGCTGTTACAGGTGAACACATGTTTCACTGAGTGTTGATGAACATCTGCTTCTGACAAACTGGGACCAGATGAGACAGATGGACCTCAGCAGAGGTTCTGCTCTGTATAAAGAGCTCCTGGTTACCATGGTGATGAGGAGAGGCTTCAGTCCCACTGATCTCAGAGCTGTGACAAAGATCCACCTGATCAGTTCTTCACTGATGAAGTGAGAGAACAAACTGTCTCAGATCAGATGAAGACGACACCGTCTCTGTTCCTCTGTGAGGCTGTCAGCTGTGGTCCAGCTTGTGTCAGTTACAGCGCCCCCTGGTGGCATTTGGTAAAAATATATTACGTGACCACGACATAATAACGTGTGAACGAGATAAATAACTCGAGGCCACGAGATCTGAATCTGTTGTTTACTAACAAGACGAGTGGAAGACACACACTGTCTCACTGTCTCTGAGGACACACACTGTCTCTGAGGACACACACTGTCTCACTGTCTCTGAGGACACACACTGTCTCACTGACTGAGGACACACACTGTCTCACTGACTCTGAAGACACACACTGACTCTGAGGACATACACTGTCTTACTGTCTCTGAGGACACACACTGTCTCACTGTCTCTGAGGACACACACTGTCTCTGAGACTCACTCTCTGAGGACACTCTGTCTCTGAGGACACTCACTGTCTCACTGTCTCTGAGGAAACACACCTTTTTTGAGCTGTCTCACCACTGTCTCTGAGGACACTGTCCCACACTCGTCTGAGGACACTCACTGTCTCACTGTCTCTGAGGACACACACGTCTCCTCTCTGAGGACACCTCTACTGTCACTCTCTCTCTGTGTCTCCACTGTCTCTGGGGACACACGCTGTCTACCTCTCTCACACAGAACACTGTCTCTGAGGACACACACTGTCTCACTGTCTCTGAGGACACACACTGTCTCACTGACTCTGAGGACACAAACTGTCTCTGAGGACACACACTGTCTCACTGTCTCTGAGGACACACACTGTCTCACTGACTCTGAGGACGCACACTGTCTCACTGACTCTGAGGAAACACACTGTCTCACTGTCTCTGAGGACACACTGTCTCTGAGGACACTCACTGTCTCACTGTCTCTGAGGACACTCACTGTCTCTGAGGACACCTGTCTCTGAGGACACACACTGTCTCACTGTTCTCGGAACTCACTGTCTCTGAGGACACTCACTGTCTCACTGTCTCTGAGGACACACACTGTCTCACTGTCTCTGAGGACACACACTGTCTCACTGTCTCTGAGGACACACACTGTCTCTGAGGACACTCACTGTCTCACTGTCTCTGAGGACACTCACTGTCTCTGAGGACACACTGTCTCTGAGGACACACACTGTCTCACTGTCTCTGAGGACACTCACTGTCTCACTGTCTCTGAGGACACTCACTGTCTCTGAGGACACACTGTCTCTGAGGACACACACTGTCTCACTGTCTCTGAGGATACACACTGTCTCTGAGGACACACACTGTCTCACTGACTCTGAGGACACAAACTGTCTCTGAGGACACACACTGTCTCACTGTCTCTGAGGACACACACTGTCTCACTGACTCTGAGGACACAAACTGTCTCTGAGGACACACACTGCCTCACTGTCTCTGAGGACACACACTGTCTCACTGACTCTGAGGACACACACTGTCTCACTGACTGAGGACGCACACTGTCTCACTGACTCTGAGGACGCACACTGTCTCTGAGAACACTCACTGTCTCACTGTCTCTGAGGACACTCACTGTCTCTGAGGACACACTGTCTCTGAGGACACACACTGTCTCACTGTCTCTGAGGATACACACTGTCTCTGAGACACACACTGTCTCATCTCTGAGGACACAAACTTCTCTGAGACACACTGTCTCACTGTCTCTGAGGACACACACTGTCTCACTGACTCTGAGGACACAAACTGTCTCTGAGGACACACACTGTCTCACTGTCTCTGGAACCTGTCTCTGAGGACACACACTGTCTCACTGACTCTGAGGACACAAACTGTCTCTGAGGACACACACTGTCTCACTGTCTCTGAGGACACACACTGTCTCACTGACTCTGAGGACACAAACTGTCTCTGAGGACACACACTGTCTCACTGTCTCTGAGGACACACACTGTCTCACTGACTCTGAGGACACACACTGTCTCACTGACTGAGGGCACACTGTCTCACTGACTCTGAGGGCGCACATCTGACACACACTGTCTCACTGACTCTGAGGGCACACTTACTCTGAGGACACACACTGTCTCACTGTCTCTGAGGACACACACTGTCTCTGAGGACACACACTGACTCTGAGGACACACACTGTCTCACTGTCTCTGAGGACACACATTGTCTCACTGTCTCTGAGGACACACACTGACTCTGAGGACACACACTGTCTCACTGTCTCTGAGGACACACATTGTCTCACTGTCTCTGAGGACACACACTGACTCTGAGGACACACACTGTCTCACTGTCTCTGAGGACACACACTGTCTCTGAGGACACACACTAAAGACACACACTGTCTCACTGTCTCTGAGGACACACTGACTCTGAGGACACACACTGTCTCACTGACTCTGAGGACACACACTGTCTCACTGTCTCTGAGGACACACTGTCTCTCACTGTCTCTGAGGACACACACTGACTCTGAGGACACACACTGTCTCACTGTCTCTGAGGACACACACTGACTCTGAGGACACACACTGTCTCACTGACTCTGAGGACACACACTGTCTCACTGTCTCTGAGGACACACACTGACTCTGAGGACACACACTGACTCTGAGGACACAAACTGTCTCACTGTCTCTGAGGACACACATTGTCTCACTGTCTCTGAGGACACACACTGACTCTGAGGACACACACTGTCTCACTGTCTCTGAGGACACACACTGTCTCTGAGGACACACACTGTCTCACTGTCTCTGAGGACACACACTGACTCTGAGGACACACACTGTCTCACTGTCTCTGAGGACACACACTGTCTCTGAGGACACACACTGACTCTGAGGACACACACTGTCTCACTGTCTCTGAGGACACACACTGTCTCACTGTCTCTGAGGACACACTGACTCTGAGGACACACACTGTCTCACTGTCTCTGAGGACACACACTGTCTCTGAGGACACACTGACTCTGAGGACACACACTGTCTCACTGACTCTGAGGACACACACTGTCTCACTGTCTCTGAGGACACACACTGTCTCACTGTCTCTGAGGACACACACTGTCTCTGAGGACACACTGACTCTGAGGACACAAACTGTCTCACTGTCTCTGAGGACACACACTGTCTCACTGACTCTGAGGATACAAACTGTCTCACTGTCTCTGAGGACACACACTGTCTCTGAGGACACACTGACTCTGAGGACACAAACTGTCTCACTACTCTGAGGACACACACTGTCTCACTGTCTCTGAGGACACACACTGTCTCACTGTCTCTGAGGACACACACTGTCTCACTGTCTCTGAGGACACACACTGTCTCACTGTCTCTGAGGACACACTGTCTCACTGTCTCTGAGGACACACTGTGGTGGACACCTCTGACATCACTCCTCAATAGAAACACATGGACCTATCTTCAGGAAGCTGACTGAGTGCATCTGGTGTTTTGGTGACAGGATGAGTCTGGAGAGATTGAGATGTTCTGGGTGAGTTAGAGATCAACTGAACCAACCAGACGTGGATTTAAACTTCCCTTATCCGTCCCTTTAAGGAGAGTGTGCACCACACAACAGTGGAGAGTCACTGTGGTCAGTGGGCGGAGCTTCAATACGGGTTGATCTCCAACTTAACCTGGAGCAGGTTAGCCGTTCATCAGAAGTTACCATGGTGATTTACCTCGTTAAGAAGTGGACGAGCTTCGTAGGACTGAAAAAACTAAACCTGAAGTGAACCTGATAACCACAAATCCTGCTTGGTAGCACAGACCCTGGATCTGTGATACTGACTGTGTTTAGTAACATACTGATGAAAGCAGCGTGGACTGACTCCAACCATCTACTGACCTCAGAGTCTCCAGTCGACAGGTTGGACTCTGCTGTAGATCAAGCAGCTCCTTCACTCCTGAGTCCTTCAGCCTGTTGAAGCTCAGATCCAGTTTTCTCAGATGAGAGGGGTTTGACCTCAGAGCTGAAGCCAGAGAAGAACAGCTGATCTCTGACAGACTGCAGCCACACAACCTGGATAAAGAATAAAACTTCACTGTAATTAAACTGAGTTCATGTGTGAAAATAACAGACACATATTCATGTGAGCACAGACTCATAACATGGAAGATAAATATGAAATCAGACATGTTGGACTAAAAACGAGTCCTGATTCAGTACAAATAGATTATTTGGACCCGGTCTCTGTCCTGCAGATCAGTTTAGGAAATCCAGAACTAAACTCAGTGTTTTAACAAGTAGCTGAATATTTAAAATGTGACAAATTAATTAATGAATGGATTCAAGTTATGTATGAAGAGGAATTATGTTAAATTAGAATTAAATTAGATAAATTGTGTATAAATGCTGTTTTATAGATATGAGATCTACAAAAGTCAGTCAGTGAACTGACCCCAGAGTCTCCAGTCGACAGGTTGGACTCTGTAGAAAACCACACAGCTCCTTCACTCCTGAGTCCTGCAGGTCGTTGAAGCTCAGATCCAGTTCTCTCAGATGAGAGGGGTTTGACCTCAGAGCTGAAGCCAGAGAAGAACAGCTGATCTCTGACAGACTGCAGCTCCCCAACCTGGATAAAGAATAAAACTTCACTGTAAATTAAACTGAGTTCATGTGTGAAAATAACAGACACATATTCATGTGAGCACAGACTCATAACATGGAAGATAAATATGAAATCAGACATGTTGGACTAAAAACGAGTCCTGATTCAGTACAAATAGATTATTTGGACCCGGTCTCTGTCCTGCAGATCAGTTTAGGAAATCCAGAACTAAACTCAGTGTTTTAACAAGTAGCTGAATATTTAAAATGTGACAAATTAATTAATGAATGGATTCAAGTTATGATAAGAAGAGGAATTATGTTAAATTAGAATTAAATTAGATAAATTGTGTATAAATGCTGTTTTATAGATATGAGATCTACAAAAGTCAGTCAGTGAACTGACCTCAGAGACTCCAATCGACAGGTTGGACTCTGTAGAAAACCACACAGCTCCTTCACTTCTGAGTCCTGCAGGAAGTTGTTTTTACTCAGATTCAGTTTTCTCAGATGAGAGGGGTTTGACCTCAGAGCTGAAGCCAGAGAAGAACAGCTGATCTCTGACAGACTGCAGCCACACAACCTGGATAAAGAATAAAACTTAACTGTAAATTAAACTGAGTTCATGTGTGAAAATAACAGACACATATTCATGTGAGCACAGACTCATAACATGGAAGATAAATATGAAATCAGACATGTTGGACTAAAAACGAGTCCTGATTCAGTACAAATAGATTATTTGGACCCGGTCTCTGTCCTGCAGATCAGTTTAGGAAATCCAGAACTAAACTCAGTGTTTTAACAAGTAGCTGAATATTTAAAATGTCACAGATTAATTAATGAATGGATTCAAGTTATGTATGAAGAGGAATTATGTTAAATTAGAATTAAATTAGATAAATTGTGTATAAATGCTGTTTTATAGATATGAGATCTACAAAAGTCAGTCAGTGAACTGACCCCAGAGTCTCCAGTCCACAGGTTGGACTCTGTAGAAAACCACACAGCTCCTTCACTCCTGAGTCCTGCAGGTCGTTGTCGCTCAGATCCAGTTCTCTCAGATGAGAGGGGTTTGACCTCAGAGCTGAAGCCAGAGAAGAACAGATGATCTCTGACAGACTGCAGTTCCTCAACCTGGATAAAGAAATATGAATATTAGAATGTGTCCTCCTGTTGTTGTGGATCGTCTTCATGTCAACACAGACTCTCAACATGCTGCTGACCTCAGTCCAGTCTGTGACCTGAAGATAAATATCAGATCAGACATGTTGGACCATTGTTTCATTCATCAGCTTCTTCTCTGTGTGTGGTCACTGAGCAGGTTTGTGTAATTAAACACTGTTTAAAGTAGGGATGGCTCCTGACAGTCACTTCCTGTTTGTTTCTATACTTATCAACTGTCCAACGTGTTTCAATCAGAACGTGTCTTATTTTGAAAAGCTGAGGAGGCCGAGTGCTCGGT
Organism: Hippoglossus stenolepis; assembly: GCF_022539355.2. Lineage (NCBI taxonomy): Eukaryota > Metazoa > Chordata > Actinopteri > Pleuronectiformes > Pleuronectidae > Hippoglossus > Hippoglossus stenolepis. Next base: position 31,150,673 of record NC_061484.1, read on the forward strand.
CTCAGTCCACATGTTATTTACTGACACTTTCTTAGTGATCAGGAGCAGGTGAGTGCAGGTGAATGGAGTTGATGAGGTGGGCGTGACTGACAGGCTGGGTGAGGACAGATGACTGAGGGACAGTGAGCAGAGCAGAACTGAGACAATTTAAATAAATAATGACCCAATAAGAAAGAAAGTCTGAAAAGTGAAGAAGGATTTAAGGACCTCAGAGTCTCCAGTCGACAGTTTGGACTCTCCAGTCCAGAACACAGCAGCTTCACTCCTGAATCCTGCAGGGTGTTTCCTCTCAGATCCAGTTCTCTCAGATGTGAGGGGTCTGACTTCAGAGCTGAGACCACGACTTCACAGTGAGTCTCTGAGAGTTCACAACCAATGAGTCTGTAATTAAAGAAAATATCAAATCTGTGAGAATTAAATCAGAAACACAACATTCATACAAAACGTGATCATGTGACCCTCACCCTGGTAAATCCCCTTTTTTTAAAAACTCCTCAAGAGAATCCTTTCAGATTTGGTCAAGCGTTCATTCAGACTAACAGAGGAACTCATTAGATTCAGGGGTCAAAGGTCAAGGTCAAGGTCACAGAACATGTTCATGGCCTCTTGAACATGATGTCTCACAAGTCTGTCTTTGGGGATTTCTTCACATTTTGACTCAAAGAGAAACTGATTAGATTTCAGTGGTCAAAGGTCAAAGGTTACAGTGACCTCATGTTATTGTGAAGTCCACATGTCAGGAACCTGGAGGGACGGACACTGCACTGGTTGGTGGTGGCGTACAAACGCAGGGTGGGAATTCAGTTTGACAAGAAGAAGAAGAAACTATATTTCCTGCTTCTTCAGTTTCAAGGAAGTCAGTGATTCTCATCAACACTGATTCAGTGATCGTCTCCTCACTCGTGCTAGCTGTTTGCTATATATATATATATATATATATATATATATATATATATACAGTATATACAATAATCTCCCTTGCACCCCACATGGTCGTATGTCTGAACCCTCAAACTCCAGCACAGTGATCACATTGGATTTCACTCTCCACATCTGATCTAGTTGTTCTCATATGTACATGAGAACAATGAGAATGTATATGTACATAATAATAATAACTTTATTACACACACACACACACACACACACACACACACACACACACACACACACACACACACACACACACACACACACACACACACACACACACAACCATTTAACACTGAGTGTATTTGAAGAACGACTCATCTCCACTGATTGAACATGTTATTGATCATGTCTGGACTCACCGAGCCTTCCTGCAGTTCCTCACAGCTGGGATCAGTCTCCGTCGACCCTGGTATGATGTGTTGAACTTCACCAGGTCCAACTCATCCAGAACCTCCTCTGACATCTGCAGCATGTAGGCCAGAGCTGAGCAGTGGATCCCAGAGAGTTGCTCCTCTGATCTGTTCTCTACGTCAGGAACTCTTTCATCTGCTGATGAACTGAGTGGTCGTTCATCTCAGTCAGACAGTGGAAGATGTTGATGCTTCTGTCAGGAGAAATGTCATCACTCTTCATCTCCTTCAGGTTGTTGATGACTCTCTGGATGATCTCTGGATTGTTCCCTGTCCGACCCAGCAGGCCTCCTAAGACTCTCTGGTTGGACTCCAGACTGAGGCCGTGAAGGAAGCGAACAAACAGGTCCAGATGACCATTTGTACTGGTGAGGGATTTCTCCATGGTTCTCTTCAGGAGGTCATCCAGGGAGAAGGTACTGTCTGTGTCCCCATATGTTCCCAAGAAGTTGTTGAGTTCTTCTGCCTTCCTCTTGGTGTAACAGTGGAACATGTAGACTGCAGCCAGAAACTCCTGAACCCTCAGATGAACAAAGCAGTAGACTGATTTCTGGAAGATCACACACTCTCTTCTGAAGATCTCAGTACAAACTCCTGAGTACACCGAGGCCTCTGTGACATTAAGACCACACCGCTCCAGGTCTTCTTGGTAGAACATGATGTTTCCTTCCTCCAGATGTTTAAGCGCCAGCCTCCCAGCTTCAGGGCGTCCCTGTCAGCCTCCGTCAGCTGCTGTGCAGTCGTCTCATGTCCCTCACCGTACTTGTTGTTCTTCCTCTTTGTCTGAACCAGCAGGAAGTGTGAGTACAGGTCAGTCAGGGTCTTGGGCAGCTCTCCTCTCTGGTCTGTGGTCAACATGTGCTCCAGAACTGTAGCACTGATCCAGCAGAAGACTGGGTTTGACACATGATGTGGAGGCTCTGGACGTCTTGATGTGTGAGATGATTCTGCTGCACAGCTCTTCATCACTGAATCTCCTCCTGAAGTACTCCTCCTTCTGGGCCTCAGTGAAGCCTCGTACTTCTGTGACCCTGTCAACACATGCAGGAGGATCTGATTGGCGCCGCAGGTCTGGAGTTATCCAGGCGAGAGAGGAAGCAGATTCCCGGATGAGGTTTGTCAGCAGCACGTTGACTGATGACCTCTGTGTGACATCAGACACAAGCTCCCTGTGGTTGAAGTCAGAGAGGTCTGCTTTCATCCAGGCCGTCAAAGATGAACAAGGTTTACAGACAGCGGCGTCTCTGCCGTGAGCTTCTGTAGCTGGATGGAAAACGCAGACAGCGTGAGAAGACTGTGCTGCTGGTCCTTCACCAGGTTCAGCTCATGAGCAGCACATGATCCAGACCCACATCTTGGTTTTCTAAACCCTCTGCCCAGTCAGAGTGAACTTCTGCACGAAGGTTTTCAACGCCAGCGGCCCGTTGGTCAGGGCGACTCTGATGCTGCTCTGCTGGTCAGTTGACAAGATAAAGATGTCGTGGCACTTGATGGGAGTGTCGTGGAGGCTCTTCATCTTGGAAGCCGTCTCAAGCTGCCTCACCTCATGTTGAGTATTAACCTCTTCACTCGGTCCCTCTGTGATGTAGAGCTCAGTGTAGATCCTGTTGAGGAGGGTTCTACTTCCTGTTTCATCAGTTCCTTCAGTCACATGTTCACATCTCCTCCTCAGACTGAGCTTATGTTCATCTAAAACCTCCTGCAGACCACGATCTGCTGAAAGACAGAAACAATGTCAGGGACAGAGAATCTGAGAATCTGCTGATTGTTTTCATCAGATACAGAAAAACTACAGAAAATAAAAGCTTTTTAACTTTGTGCTTTTCTAACGATGTTAAATGTTGATGCTGTATGAAGGAACAAAATAAAACCACATGTGCTGTTGTCAGAAGTGAAGACATCAGCAGACACATGTACAGTGCTGCTCTGACCGGCTGTCCGAGCTCCAGCTCCTGTTCTGGATCTTTGTCCACACTGGGGACAGGAGGAGTCTCCTGAAGAGCCAGACTGGTCCCAGTATGAGGTGATGCACTGTCTGCAGAACCAGTGTCCACAGCTGGTGGAGACTGGATCCTTCAGGGCGTCCTGACACGAAGCACAGCAGGACGCTGACTGCTCCTCCTCAGAAACATGACTCCTCTTCCTCTCCTGTGAAGACATTTCCTGATAACTCCATGTCCCAGTCACAGGTTGTCATTACTTCTGTCAAGGAGGTTTTGTTTTCACCCAGTATGTTTGTGTGTTGGTTGGTTCGTTAGTG
>NC_061484.1:31161775-31163190 GCF_022539355.2 Hippoglossus stenolepis
CGGTCTACAACTCAGCAAGAAGACAATTATATTAGAGTCTCTGTTAGAAATAGATGCCTAGGTCCTCAACTGGCAGCTCTTTAAATGGTACCAAAGCGCCAGTGTCAACGTCTACAGTGAAGAGGCGACTCGGGATGCTGGCCTTCTAGGCAGAGTGGCAAAGAAAAAGCCATATCTGAGACTGGCCAATAAAGAAAAAATTGATATGGGCAAAAGAACACAGACATTGGACAGAGGAAGATTGGAAGTGTTATGGACAGACGAATCAAAGTTTGAGGTGTTTGGATCACACAGAAGAACATTAGTGAGACGCAGAACAGGTGAGAAGATGCTGGAAGAGTGCCTGACGCCATCTGTCAAGCATGGTGGAGGTCATGTGATGGTCTGGGGCTGCTGTGGTGCTGGTAAAGTGGGAGATTTGTACAAGGTCAAAGGGATTTTAGATAAGGAAGGCTATCACTCCATTTTGCAACGCCTATCCCCTGTGGACAGCTTGATTGGAGCCAGTTTCCTCCTACAACAGGACAATGACCCAAAGCACACCTCCACATTATGCAAGAACTCTTTAGGAAGAAGCAGGCAGCTGGTCTGCTGTCTGTAATGGAGTGGCCAGCGCAGTCACCAGATCTCAACCCCATTGAGCTGCTGTGGGAGCAGCTTGACCGTATGGTACGCAAGAAGTGCCCATCAAGCCAATCCCACTTGTGGGAGGGCTTCAGGAAGCGTGGGGGGGGACATTTCTACAGATTACCTCAACACATTAACAGCTAGAATGCCAAAGGTCTGCAATGCTGGAACTGCTGCAAATGGAGCATTCTTTGACGAAAGCAAAGTTTGAAGAACAAAATTAATATTTCAAATAAAAATCATTATTTCTAACCTTGTCAATGTCTTGACTATATTTTCGATTCATTTTGCAACTCATTTGATAAATAAAGGGTGAGTTTTCATGGCAAACACGAAATTGTCTGGGTGACCCCAAACTTTTGAACGGTAGTGTATATATATGTGTGTGTGTGTGTGTGTGTGTGTGTGTGTGTGTGTGTGTGTGTGTGTGTGTGTGTGTGTGTGTGTACCTGGCTCTGCAGGTCGATGTTCCTCACACCTCAGCCAGTGAATCCAGAGCTTTACTGGGATCCACAGTGAAGACTCTCCACTGGTTGGTGACCACTGCTGTAACGTATGATTGTGAAAACACGTTCTGTTATTAAACACTTGATGAACAGATGTGATGAAGATAAAAAGTGAAACTGTGAGTTAACTCTGTGAATTAGTCCTTTGAAGGCTCTTTGTTCCAGACCTGCTGTTCACATCTGTCTCTGGGGATCCAGTGAAAACACAGTCACTGACTGTAAAATAATATGAATGAATAATATAAATGTTGCTGAACACTGTTAGGATTTTAATAATATAAT